>NW_013665643.1:983880-995134 GCF_000517525.1 Limulus polyphemus | reverse complement strand
AACTATCTACTCGTTCTTGTTTCCATTAGACCATTTGACTAAGCATACTTTCATTGAACTACTAATACATTCATCAACCATGTACTAGCCTATCAACTATCTACTCGTTCTTCTTTCCATTGCTTCATTTGACTAAGCATGCTTTCATTGAACTACTAATACATTCATCAACCATGTACTAACCTATCAACTATCTACTCGTTCTTGTTTCCATTACACCATTTGACTAAGCATATATTCATTGAACTACTAATACATTCATCAACCATGTACTAACCTATCAACTATCTTGGAAACAAGAACGAGTATTACACCATTTGACTAAGCATATATTCATTGAACTACTAATACATTCATCCAATCCAAACATCTTTCATTTAATCAACCTTTACTAGTCCAAAAATTATCCACTAGTTCTTTTTTTTCATTGGTCCATTTCACCGATCATACTTTCATCCGAGCATTAATTCACCCAATCAGCTTTCTTTAGCCAACTATCCATAGCATTTATTCGCTCTTTCTCCACTGTAGATAAACATACAAAGGAAAATTACGAAAATAAATGGATGGCAGAACATTTTCTGGAATGTTTTACAAAGTTCTACGTTTTTATTACGGAAATAAATAAACTTTAATTTGATGGAAATTCTTTATAACATTCATCTATTATTTTAATACGTTTCAAATACCTAATTAAAATTATAGTTTATTGATTTCTTAAAATTGAATATTTTATACCGATTTCATTATTTTCGCACAAGCAATGAATTATTACTCTATCGTTATCTCTTGTGGAACATGACCGATTTAAAAATCTCAGTCAAGGTATACAAGCTACCCTGTTAAACGCTTTATAATCAAACAACAACAAAGACGCCTAAAAACGACGCCAGTCCATGTAACACTATACTGGTTATGCGACGCCAGCCTACGTAACAATGTACTAGTTGTGCGACAGAAGTTCGCGTAACAATATACAAGCTATGCTTTTAAAGGTGCTTTTGGGAGCGACTAGCCTACTGGCGAGCTTGTCGGGCTACAGTTCGAAGGCCACTGAACACACTTCTCACTTTCAGCTGTGGGCGCGATGTAAAAATAACAGTCAATCTCAATATGTGGTTGAAAGAGCCGGACATAGCCCTTGTGGTAGCGGGTACTGCTGGCTGGTTACGTTTCCTTTGGTCAGTTTCTCAAAATTAGGGACAGCTATACCTGAGCCCTTGGGAGTATGAACCACTGACCTGACCGTTTACTTCCAATTTTAAACGTGTTATTGAAATAATGTCTAAAGCCGATTCTTATCCAATTAACAGTACAAGTTACGCTTTTAAACGCACTATTGAAATAACACTAGAAATGATCAAGCCAGGAAAATAATACAAGCTACGTTTTTCAACGCATTACTGAAAAAAACACACCTAAAAACGACATCCACATGAAAAACTTGATTTATCTTTCATAAAACAGGTTTGTCCATGTAGTATATACTTGTTCACATTTACTTGGATGATGTTTTTTGTTTCGGATATGTGATTTGCCATCACAGTTTAAATTGCTGTTTTTATACAAATAATGCGTAAAAAATTACACTACAGGTGATATATCATGTAAAATAAATGGATTATCACCTACAGATAGTATATCATGTAGAATAGGTGGATTATCACTTTTACATAAAACTTAATATGGCTTCTATTTCCTCAGACTTGGTTTTTTGTAAAGGAAAACACTATTCGATTGGGCAATAAATAAATAAATCAACACGTATAAGCGAATATAGAAATGGAGGACTGTTTCTTAACTTCATGTTTTAGCCGGTGAAAGTTTAATATACATAACACTCTGTTTTCTTTTTCTAGGTAAAGCCTTTATGAATTTTAAACTGTCGATCTAGACTAAAACTGAAGTATAAGCTTAGAATTCCAGAAAAAAAACAGTTGATTGAAATCTATTAATTTTTAATAGCTCATATCAGATGACGAAATGCAGAATTAGTGGGCTAATTTACTTAGGAAGTAATTAAAGTGTTATTTATAACACTGTTATTATAGCAATCAATGCGTTTGTTATAAAATAACCCTGAATTAATCAAATACTTTTGGCCCAATGATAAGGTTAACAAAGCATAAAGTGTATCACGTAAATGTAGCTGCACTGTTTAATATTAAATAATCCTGATTCGTCAGATACTTTTGGACTAATTGTACACTAATAAAACGTAAAATGTGTCCCGTGAACGTAGCTGCAATGTTTAATATCAAATGACCCTAAATTAATCAAATACTTTAAGACTAGTGGTATACCAGTAAAGCATAAAGTGTATAATGTGAACGTAGCTGCAATGTTTAATATCAAATGACCTTAAATTAATCAAATACTTTAAGACTAGTGGTATACCAGTAAAGCATAAAGTGTATAATGTGAACGTAGCTGCATTGTTTAATATTAAATGACTCTGAATTAATCAAATACTTTAAGTCTAGTGGTATACTAGTAAAGCATAAAGTGTATAATGTGAACGTAGCTGCAATGTTTAATATCAAATGACCCTAAAATTAATGAAATATTTTAGGACTAGTGGTATACCAGTAAAGCATAAAGTGTATAATGTGAACGTAGCTGCAATTTTTAATATCAAATGACCCTAAAATTAATGAAATATTTTAGGACTAGTGGTGTACCAGTAAAGCATAAAGTGTATAATGCGAACGTAGCTGCATTGTTTAATATTAAATGACCCTAAATTAATGAAATATTTTAGGACTAGTGGTATACCAGTAAAGCATAAAGTGTATCACTTGAACGTAGCTGCGATGTTTAATATTAAATTTTGAGTTTACCAATTTCTTTAAAATAATAAAAAACTATCGTGACCTTTGTTTCCGATTTGAAACATTTATTATATTAGTCGTTGTTGTTGTTTTTTATCAAAATGTACAAATTAAAAGACACTATAGAAATGCTTTGGCTCCTCAAAAAATAAATTCACATTTTAATTATAGACTGAACACTGCGCATTATCTTTGGTAGCTAAAACATCTGCCTATTTAGCATGACCGTGGATTCGAGTTCCGCCCGGTCTCAGTCTTCACTTTTACAGAAAAAGCTTCCAACTTCATAGGATGTAATGCTGCAGTGCAAACCTCTGTAGATTCTACTGCCTACCAAAGCCTAATAAATTCTTCATGTGCTTGAGCCTCGTTTATATAATTATTACGAGTTATGATAGTGTACCGAAGAAATGTTTGATGTGATGTAGTGTGTGTGTTGAAAACGATTGTAATGTGTGTCTATGTTTATATAGTTCTTGTATAAATCAAGATGTTTATAGCTGAGCCAGACCGATGTATTTCCACTACGATAAAATTTTTAACAACACAAATCAGCCACTGAAAGTAGTTCTCATCGCCCGTCTAACTGGAGCGTCTGCTCGACCGGATTTCGTGATTGGCTAATCTCGTTGTGTCGTCATCGATTCGCATCTTTGAAAACAGCGGACTACTGCGTTTTGTGCCATTTTAGAGTTGCTTTCGATGTGAGAAATTACGAAGCCATATAGTTACGAACGTGGCGTGTTTTATTTTTTTAGTTTTTTTTAAATCAAATGTTATTATTATGCGAGAATCAGAGCTACTGAAATTGGATGTTTAAGACGAGAAGAAAAAGTTGAAGGAAAAGAAAAAAAAGGTTGTGTTCATGTCTTCATGTCACTGCAGCTTAGTACGGTGATGTCGACTAACACCTCCGAGATAGTTACAAGCAGCGCCGGAAAACAGGAACTACACTTCCATCAAAGCTCACCTATGTTCGGCTCTATGATGATAGACACTAATTCCAGCACTCCTTACACTGATGCAACTCAATGTAAAAAACCTGCGAACCACATCAAACGTCCCATGAATGCGTTTATGGTTTGGAGCCAAATCGAACGCCGAAAGATTTGTGAACAGCAGCCGGACCTGCATAACGCAGAGATCAGCAAGCAACTAGGGAAACGTTGGAAACTGTTGACGGAGAAGGAAAGACAGCCTTTCATTCAAGAGGCCGAAAGGCTCCGGATCCTCCACTTGCAAGAGTATCCAGATTACAAATATCGACCCCGGAAAAAGGCGAAACCTACTACAGTACAAGAAAAGAAATCTCCTACGAAACACAAAATATCGTGCGATAAGAAAGGCCTCAAGTCAGTTAAACAACCTCGAGTTCAGCAAAATGGTCAGCTGATTGCAACTCCTGTAATCTTCAGCAATGTGAACCACAATAGATTGAAATTAAAGCTCACAATAGACAAAAATTTTAAAGAAAGCTTTAGGCCAGTTAAACAAGAATCGCGGCAAATCGGTCAGTTTAAATCGTCTGGTAAAGTACCAGGTTCCCCTTCAGAAGATGAGCCTGCCTCTCCCGAAAGTGCTAACATCAGTCTATACGATGATATTGTGGGTAAAAAAATGGCTTTAGGTGAATTGCCAAAACCTGCAGCTAGCCACGAAGTTGAGTGTACAACTGGTCTTGTGGATAACAGTTTGGCCGACCTAGATGCCCTCACCGAAGCCCTACAACTTCCATCAACGTGGGCAGAAGAATTAAGGAGCCTCAACATTACCGAACTTCCTGATCTCGCTTCTCAGGAGACTGGCAGCTCCAGCTCCAGTTCCCACTTCGAGTTTCCTGATTACGGCTACTCGGAAGTTTCTGATATCTTAGGTGGCGATTGGCTAGACTCTAATCTCTCGTCCTTAATTAATTGTTAGTGACTTTAAAGTTTTCGTGACTGTGTCTTATTATTCGTAAATGGGTGATGACTTTTGTCATTCCTTTCTGAACAAATTATGACTCCCTACACGTCTCACGTTCGTGGGTAGAAAGTCATATTTAAGGTTTGATAATATTCTTTGAAAGTGATGTAAAAATTCAATAGTCGCGAATCCAGTAAATTGAGTGTGTGCAGTATTTCACGTGTTTCGTGACATAGTTTAAATCATATGTGGAATATACGACGAACAAGATTGTGTCTTATCACTAACAGTTCTGACAACAGTTTTATGGGACATGTAAGAACCGGATGGCTATACAACGAACAAAAAGTACATATTTCATTTCTGTGAGTTATCTTTACTGAAATGAAAAAAAAAACTTTAAATTATTAATAGTTTTACCTTAGACTTACATTTCAAGATCTAAATAAATCTACAAAAAATTTCTTAAAGAAAAATACCCATGTTATCTTATATTCAGTTGTATCTTTACCACCTGGTGAGATCCAAATTATAAATTATGATAGCACTAGTAAATATTTATGTTCTGTCAAAAATAATAAAATAATCTGTCATTCTTTGCGATGCAAAACATTATCTTTAAAAGTAAAAACATAAGATAAGTATATTTAATTAGTTATAATCATTACTAGGTTGATTTTTAGCTTTTATTTAAGTAGGTATCTTGTTCTGATGAGAAATTAATATTAATTATTTGATATTTAGAAACAAAAGGCATTTGTTCTTAGAGTCCGAGGAATCTGGAAGTTTTGTGCTATGTAATGCCCTAAACGCTGATTACCGCAGCTAATACGTCTTCGGATTTGTCATTGCTCTAAAGTAAAATGGCGTTTCCACAATTTTTAGGATTTCCAATGGTAAAATTTGGTGTATGGCACTCTCGTGATATTAATAAAATGTTTTATTTTCTTTTATGTTAAAAATTAGTTTTACTTATACCAGAGTTTATTTGAAAAGTTACCAAGACCCCCTGAGAATTGTGAGGAAAAAGATCACGTTACCAATAGCATCTCTACAGTGTTGTGTTGTTTTTGTCTGCATAGTTTATTTTAGTCGTTTCCCTTTTTTTTTGTGACTTCGAGCGAATGAGAACCATAGTTATGCTACTGTACTTAAGTAACAATGGACAAGTTTATAAGCAGTTCGTCACAGCGTGTTCTAAAGTGTATATCGGCTCGTTTGTTAAGGTGATAATGTAAAAGTGTCGTGTGTGTATGTCAGAAATTTTGAAAGTTTTTAGAAATATAATCACAATTTATTACTCAAGATGTGTAATCACGTGATATTTCAATGCGTATGATAAGTAGTTAGTAGTCTAGCTTTTAGTAAAAGTTTTAGCCATTTAAGGGCGAATAATTCATATATTTCGTCAGCTGGAAGTCGAATCACATTTTATGCTTAAATGTTCAAGAATCTGGAAGATGTTCGACGCGAGGATTGAGCTTATTTAATAATGTAGTTTATTTCCAAACAGTCCTATTTGTGTTTTTTTTTAGCTCTCATACTTTGAGCCTGAATGTATTGCTTTTCTTTGATAAACGTTTACTTCAAGGTAATCAAATTGGCAAAAAAAAAATGATGTTCTTGTGAAGACGAATTATTTTCAGCCACCCTTACATAGCTTCGAATACTTCGGAATTATTGAATTAAAAAGTAATAAGTTTCGAAGAGTAGCTTGGAATTTAAGTGTGCGAATACTTGCCCTGAAAAAAAATAATTTCGAAATGACTTCGTGCTTTATCCACTCAGAAAATGATTTATAATATTGCTTATTATATCAGGAAAATAATGAGTAACACTTACTGTTGATTCCTGTATTTTCAAGACTTTCAACAGCACTAATACAGTAGCCTTAAAGATAAAATAATTTTCTGTTAGAACTATAAGTTACTTTAGGATTACCTTATACATTTTTTCAGTAAAAACAAAAGAGCTTCGTTTTGGTATTGGATGGTATCATTGACGTGTAAGGTGTCGCCGTACAACACGTTATAGGGAAGTACGAGTTGTAATAGTTACATTGTTCAGTTTTAAAACTAATCCAGGTTGAGTGCTTGTTAACATCGTTTCTGTTTCTCGAAGTGCTTGTACGAAAACTACTTGTAATTGTCTACCTTGTAGGGCTCATTTTATTACCTCATAAAATATAGTAACTTAATACAAAGGATTGATATAAGGTTGTAAAAAGTAATATGAATAAACTTGTTGACTTGAAACAAACAAATGGGGAAAAAATGATTAAAGATAAGTTAAAGGGAACTGAAGGAAAAACAATGGGTACTTACCTCAAAAAATTTCATTGCTTGTAAGCAGGGCATTACTTATCGTAAAAAACTTATTGCTTGTAAGGAGGGCACGACTTACCACAACTAACTTACTCCATATAGGAATAGCATGGCTTACCCAAACAACTTACTGTTTGGAAGAAGAGCATGACTTACAACAAATAAGTACTTGTAGGTAGGACACGGCCTACCACAACTAACTCACTGCTTTTAGGAAAGGCATGACTTACCACAACTAACTCACTGCTTGTAGATAGGACATGACTTACCACAACTAATTCACTACATGTAGGAAGGACATGACATACCACAACTAACTCACTACGTGTAGGAAGGACATGATTTACCACAACTAACTCACTACGTGTAGGATAGACATGATTTACCACAACTAACTCACTGCTTGTAGATAGGACATGATTTACCACAACTAACTCACTGCTTGTAGATAGGACATGACTTACCACAACTAATTCACTACGTGTAGGAAGGACATGACTTACCACAACTAACTCACTACGTGTAGGAAGGACATGATTTATTAAGATAATTAACGCATGTAAATTTATATTATGCCATTAATTCACAATATGTTGAATACAGAGATTGTCCTAGAATTAATAACCAGATGAAAGAAATTACTCGTAAAATATAGCTTGTTTTCATTTGTCTACATGACTATTGGATTAAACCGAGTCTAATAAGATCTTTAAACTCTTCACTTTTGATTTGATTTTAAACATTCAAAATTTCTATTGACTCACGGTATAAGTTTGGCTAACGACTGTCAACATACAATGACGTAAACCAACAGTATCCACAGAGAAGTCAACGTTGAAAAGCCAAATTTGGATTAGATCTTAAAAGTTACATTAATACTTGGTTTTTAGTTGCATTTTATATCAATGGTATTCTATTTTCGGACATTCTGTAATATTATTTATACATATACTTAATCATGTTATGATATATGGTAAGTTTTACCGGATGTGAAAAAGTAGCTGTCGTGTGTATTTAACTATCGCATTTATAATATTGTATATGCGTCTCTCCCCTCGATAATGTAGCATGGTTCAGTCCATCTACAGCTTGATGTAAGTAAACTATAGGTGGCGACTCTCCAGGTAAACTGTTAGTTTCATGTATGTAATTTTAAGAATAAACAATATTTTATACTTGGAGTAATTGGAGAGTTTGAGAAAACTATTTTCTACGTTTCCTACGAATTTTGTACTGTAGTTTCGTACACCTTTCATGTTTTGTACGAAAAGGTGCATTGATTAAAACCATATTAATTTCATGTTTTGTACGAAAAGGTGCATTGATTAAAACTATATTAAGCCACTGTTGTTGTTTTTTTCTTCCTTTTTTATTTTGCTCCTTTGACCAGAATTCATATTCGCGGCTGCACAAAAGTTTTTTTTACATATTTCTTCGCCAAAAAAAAACTACGTTAGGTTCATATCATTCGTGTTTTACTCTATTAGTATCACGGACTGATGAAGGAAAGCACCAACTGAGATAATAGTATTTCACACGTATAAAAATGATTTAAAAAAAAAAGGATAAAGTTCCTAAAAAATACTTCTTCTAAAATGAAATAATGAAAAATCCTATATTTTTCAACTTTCGTTTTTGTCACACTATTATTTTCAAACTTCTCTTAAGTGTACTTAACTGCTTCTATAGCACTTTATTATTTAAAGATGCTATCCTGAATGTTAGCATGTTAAACCTAAGTCAACATTAATGTGAGTAAATGGAAGGGAATTAGTAGATCAAGTAGGAAACACATGAAACCGAATGAAAACTTAACCTCACCCATAACTTGGAACTCACTAGTCGATTTTATTATTATTAAATCCAAACAGCATTTTCAGCGCCCGATTTCTAATCACGACTGTATGACGCCCGAAAGCCTCCTATTAACGAGTTAGGCTGAAAAGCTATTTTAGAACTGAGTGCTATTAGATATAGTTCTTAACCACTAGTATTTTTTTTTTTATATACAAGTCACGATTGCTCTCTTCAAAACCCGCCCTGTTTTGAGTCTATAGAGAGAGTCAACTGTTTGGCTGTGGGACGAATGACCTTGTGACACTCGTACACATTTCTTTTGAGCACCGGAAGAAGGACGCCAATAAAGTTAGTAAGTAGTGGCCATACAAAAAAGTAAACCATTTCTAATAAAATTGACGAGTATATTCATACTGATGCATTTTTGTCAAAGGAAAGAAATGGAACAACATGCTTGTTTTGAATTTCGCGCAAAGCTACACGAGGGCTATCAGCAATAGCCGTCCCTAATTTAGCAGTGTAAGACTGGAGGGAAGGCAGCTAGTCATCCCCACCCACCGCCAACTTTTGGGCTACTCTTTTTACCAACGAATAGTAGGATTGACTGTCACATTATAACGCCCCCACGGCTGAAAGGGCTAGCATGTTTGGTGTGACGGGGATTCGAACCCGCGACCCTCAGATTGCCTTGACCTACCTGGCCATGCCGGGACAGAACAGCATGCACCACCAATATTACTATTACAAAGCACATTAACTAACACAGCAGCAAAACTGTGTATCTTCTTTTACTTTGACTCAAAATATTGACAAATCAAATTATCTATACAGTAAACGAACGATTTTATGTAATTAAATCTTGCATTTGGACTTTCGAATAGACAAAGAAAACGTGACATCATTTTTACACCCATAAATAAATATAATTTTCATCATGTTTTATTGTTTGCGGAATTATTTATATCCTCCAGGTGTTTTTATTATTCTGTAAATTATTGTGTTTGGGCAGCATATAAGAAAACAGAATTTAGGTATACACCTGGCATTACCCTATCCAGAACAAACGTAACTATAAAATCAATAAATTATCCATAACAAACGTAAGGTAATTACAAATTCATTAAACTATCCAAACAAACGTAAGGTAACTACAAATTCATAAGCTATCCAAACAAACGTAAGAAACTATAAGGTCATTAAGTTATCCAGAAAAACGTAGCCTGACAACAAATTCATTAAGCATATCGGAACAAATGCAACTTAACTAATAAATCATTAGGATATCCAGAAAAAAAACATAACGTAATTAAAAGTCATTAAGTTGTCCAGTAAAAACGTAACTACAAAGCCAGTAAACTATCTAGAACAAACGTAACGTAACTATAGAAACATTAAGCTATCCAGAACAAAGATAACGTAACTACAAAGTTATAAATTATGCAGTACAAACTTAATGTAAGCAGAAAGTCATTACTGCTGTAGGGTAGGGAGGAAATTAGTTTAAACATTTATCTCCATGTTTCTACTACTTAAAAATAAATAAATAAACGCCACAAATTAACATAACTTGTTCCTAAACAAATGGCTAGCATTCATTTCTATGGAACTTGGGATGATAATGACTCTTGGATATACAATAAAAATCTATACTATTTCTAATAAGTATAGAAAAAAAATTGTATGCTACTTTTCAGTATACTTAATACAATCTATACTACAAGCAGTATATATAATAGATTCATATCAGTTTCACAAAACTAGATAGTTGATTTAAAAAAATTAAGCCTGTTTTTTGAGTTAATGTTGTCTCAGAGGATACTAATTCCTATAACGTCACATCTTGGCTGGCTTTTCCGAAAAGATCAACTTTGTTGATTGATCGAAATATTGCACTAATTTATTTGAAACAACTATATCTAATAAAGAATACCATATTACTCTATTAAAGAGTGTCCACAAAGAAGTTACATTGCACATGTAACGACTCTGAGGATTTTACCATTACCCTACCACATATTCAAGTAGAACAGAAAAAGTAGTATTTTAGATCTCCAGGATAAACCTCTATTCGTGCGTCAGTCAACCACTTTCTGTGTTTCGACTGTACACTATTCTTGTTCTATTCGTGCGTCAGTCAGCCACTTTCTGTGTTTCGACTGTACACTATTCTTGTTCTATTCGTGCGCCAGTCAGCCACTTTCCTGTGTTTCGACTGTACACCATTCTTGTTCTATTGGTGCGCCAGTCAGCTACTTCCGTGTTTCGGCTGTACACCATTCTTGTTCTATTCGTGCGCCAGTCAGCCACTTCCTGTGTTTTGACTGTACACCATTCTTGTTCTATTGGTGCGCCAGTCAGCTACTTCCCGTGTTTCGGCTGTACACCATTCTTGTTCTA
>NW_013665643.1:975611-982891 GCF_000517525.1 Limulus polyphemus | reverse complement strand
TGTTCTATTCGTGCGCCAGTCAGCTACTTCCCGTGTTTCGGCTGTACACCATTCTTGTTCTATTCGTGCGTCAGTCAGCCACTTTCTGTGTTTCGGCTGTACACCATTCTTGTTCTATTCATGCGTCAGTCAGCTACTTTCTGTGTTTCGGCTGTACACTATTCTTGGTGAGAAACACTTACTGTTGGTCTACACGTAAGATGTCCCTGTACAACACATTTCTCATAAATATGAGGAAATTTCTCCTTGACTCGTTTTCATGCTTATTTTTTGTGCAACTTCACTTTACAATAAATTGCATGTTAAGCTTGATTTATTTTTAAGTTTAGTGCTATAAAGTTTCGTGGTCTTATTTAAATGTTACTTTCTGGCAAAAGACTGCCAGTGGAATTATGCATACATACGGTTATTGAAAGAACATTTTTGGTAGTTTTATATATTCCGATACGGAGAAAAACAGGGTGTTTTCATAACCTTAACGAACAGATCCAAACGTTTAATTTCTAGCAAATACTGTCGTTCCAACAATTTGCATATTTTAGTAGCTCTCTCTGAATGTACGTAAGATTGTTGGTCAAAGAAGCAAATAATTATTCACAGAATTGTTGGGTGAGACATTCACATATAATGAAATTAACAAGTAGTGTCACCATGTAGCCAAAAGAGGCTGTATTCAATCAACCAAACTGAAATTCAGTACCTCATTGACACACAGCTGAAGAATCAGTGAGAAAATTGGTAGCCAAATGTGAAAGAAGTAGGTTCATCATGTCTGTATGGTACGGGATCGGGTGAACCACCAGTATCTATACGGAAGGAGTGCTCTCCACTTCTAGAATAAAGTTTCTGACGTGTTTTTGTTGTTGATGTTATAAACTAATAAAAATACCGTTAGTAAATGTTATGTTTGTGTATTAAAAGTACTTTTTCAGACACCTCATCTAATACTGGCTTGCTGTACTTGAAATAGGAGAATTTGATTGCGGTGGGAACAGAAAGCTGGTTCTCTGATTGGCAGAGATTATCGCAGTGCGTTGCGAAGCAATATCTCACTTTTCTATACAAAGTGAAAGGTAGACTCCTGGATTATCTGCATTGTTGTAGTGTCCGAACATAGGATATTCATATTCCACTACTATTCAGACATATGAATTGCTTTTCAGGCTACTGAGTTAGAAAAAAAAATGAGTTTGTTCCAAGTATTTCAGGTATCAATATTTCTATTGTATTCAAAAATATATGATACAAGTAAAAGTACCCGTCCCCAGTGACAGGAAAAGTTTAAGTTAATATATCAACTTAAATTATTTCATGGCCTTAATTACCCTTGGTTTCACACAGAGCCAAAGCTCTAAGCTACTTACACTGCCCACTGCGAAAAGTAAATGTTGAGGATTTCAGCCGTGCTAAAAGTCGCTCAACAATAATATACGGTAAACATACATTTCAATTCTTTAAGTTACGTCACATTTTGAAATGTGAATGATAGTGTGATTAATTCCTAACAATTTAGTGTAGAATATCCTGCTTGCATACTAAAATTTGGTATCAACATTATTTCAACCTGTTCTCTCGTCATTTCAAAAGCGAATGTTGAGCTTTGCCTGCGCGCGCAGCTTTTCAAACGGGAAACAGACAAACGCTCGAATAGACGCCACGGTTCGCAATATATATATAAGATCAAGCTATTTATCTATACTTTTCCCGAGTTGACACGCATATCCAAACGATTTTATTTAGACCTTCGAGTTAACTGACATTCTCAGTTATAAAGATTCCCTAAGTCATACAGCTTTTTATGTTATGCAGGTTATTGAGTTAAGCACTGTCTTGTGTTGTTGTTTTTTTATATTTTTTGGTCGCCAGTTATTCCAAGTCCTGTGAATATTTGAGTTACGTAAACTCACTGTTATATATATATATATATATATACACACACACAAGCTGAAATACCCATCAACTGACGTGGAATATTTAAACTTAATTAAAACAATGTAAGTTTAACAGCACTCCCATATTTCAAAGTAATAACTTGAACATAAACTTTATCTCAAACTTTTAAAATGATAATAAAGCTTCTTCATAAAAAACGTTTGCAGTTTGCTTTTCATCTACCAACAAATAAATATTTTGAGGTTATCCCACCCTTGAACGCTCTACATCTTATTGACCATGAAAAAAACATGGTTCTTTGAGAAAGAATCTAGAAATTTTACTACTTTTACTTTGAATCCCTTTAGAATATTCAACATTGTCTAAAGCGTCCACCTGCCAAGATTGTTTGAGATTGACTCAATAGGCTGGGAGTAATTAACCAACAGGCTTTACAAAACAGAAATAGGGTTAAGTTCAATTTTGACCCTCTTAGGACATTCCCCATCGTTCATAGCATTTACATACACATTTTGGTTGAGATTGGCCTAATCGGCTTGGAGGAGTTAGGGTGCAAACAAATAAACATTTTGTCTTTATATATATATATTAACATCTTTGACTTACTTAGATGTTGACATGTACGTGGATATGCTGCTCATACTCCTGATCTGATATATATATGTATATCAATCTCTTAAGGCCTTTGACTTCTTTTGAAATATTAATTAAGCTGTTACGTTATTTGAATACTGCATTCTCGTGTTAGCTTGATATATTCATTATTCAAACTCATGATTTCTGTCTTTTCCTGAGTTATTCAGACTATCGTAATACATCTTCCACACTCTTGTATTAGGTTGTCCAGGCTAAATTCAGTTCCTAAGATGTATATAAATCTGTATTACTGTAAACAAATTTTTGATTTTCTGATTGTATATATATATATGTGTGTGTGTGTGTGTGTTAAAAATGTCTTTTCTTTTCCACCAGAGGTGAAATTTCTGACATTCTGGTTTATAAGGAATCCCGAGTTACCTTGGATCAACATATTGTGTTGTCCAGATTCCTGATTTATCTGATCTCTTTGGTCTTCCAAATTCCTGTGCTATGTTGACTTAAAGAGTCTTTGATATTTCTACCTTTATTGTAATTGCTATAGAATTTGAGACTCTTAAGATGATGTTGCAATTTAATGTTATGTCTAATTTAAATAATTGAAGTTAGGGCACTTTTCTTTTATATAATCATAAAGTCTGATATTTTTAGTGTTTCTACTTACTCCAATCTCGTCATGGAAGAAATCTGAAACCTTGTAAGTGGGCCATAGATAACACATTAATCCCATTAACTATGACAGGTTATACATAACACATAAATCCAATTCATGCTATGACAGGTTATACATAACACATTAATCCAATCCATGCTATAACAGATTACACATAACACATTAGTCCAATTCATTCTATAACAGGTTATAGATAACATATTAATCCCACTAACGCTATGACAGGTTATACATTACACATTTATCTCATTACTGGTATGAGCACAGATAATATTATATTGAAAGATCCGGAGTTTTTTTTTCGCTGAATTTCGAGTAAGTAGTTACAATTCTCGGACTATGCTGTAACATTTGGCACTTAGAAGAGAGAGTAGAGGCTGTAACAAATAAATAGTTCTTAGCTCAACACTATGAGTGGAAGATTAATAACAGTTGGTATGGATTAAGTACCAAGTGGCACGAGAATAAAGTAATGGGAATCCGCTGTCGTTTTTTGTTCAAGTTACTTGGTAAGTTTAAGAGCAAAACCACTCCGGGGTAATCAGAGAAAAGTTTGACATATTCGCTGAGAAATCATCGTAATTAGACAAGTGAATTACAAGTAGACGGCCCTAAACTTTACTTAGGATTTGGTATTATATTATGGTATATTTTCCTTCGGAAACCTAAGTTGATTAGTGTTTAGCTTTCATCTTTAAGTCGAATTTACAGAAGCACAATAATGTCATGCACACCTTCTGCTAAATACATTCAATTTCATTATGGAGCAGGCGACAAACCTTTTTAACCGACACAAACGAGATGATAAATAATCCGTCATCAAATTCATTCGACAGTCACAATAAGGTTTTATTTCGTATGCTTATAACACGCAGAATAAAACAACTTCATTCAATTTCCGATTTTAACAGAAACCATAACCCATGACAACCTGCTTTTTGAAATCTCGAAACTTTTTCCTTTATCCTGTGATGACGAAGACACGGGGCAGTGCTTCTAGTACCTATGCCAAAACTGATCTAATAGAGGCAAATAAAAAATGCTATTCCGAGAAAAGAAACCTAGCGTGAATATTAGGCACTATCGTAAACAACTGAGCTAACTCACACGATCATTTTTATAGCTGCTCTGAACGAAATGTTTGCGCTGGACTCGATATAATAAACAACTAAAAAGGTTTTAACAAGAACAGCTTAACACTAGCAAGATAAGCACATGTATTAATTACATGCTTGCTTTCCGTAATTTAAGCTACTTTTTATTTAAAAAATAAAGCACAATTAGAAGGAGAACGTTAATAAAGATTTCTTGACATTTCTAATTGATAGCCAAGTGTTTCTATAGCGTTGGTTTGTGTGTAGATATATAAGCATAGAACGGCAACATATATTTTCGAAACTTGTCCTAATTTTATCAATTGTTTTTCATTGTATATTATCCTTCAATAATCAGGTTAGACTTGAATTTATAAAAGTTGACTCGGCACAAATTGGACCTGTTCATTGTGCAACTGATAATGTTGTCCCACTGATTCAGTTTTGAATTGGTATGGGAAATGGTGTCCTTCTTTCACGGTTGTATTTGGATATTGTAGGGTTGATTGAATTTTAGTATTTATGTGTTTAGATATCACTATTATATTTTTGATAAAACTTGGAGTCTTTTTTTCCTAGTGAGTAAGCGGTAAGTTTGCAGAATTACAACGCTCAAATCCGAGGTTCGATTCCCTGCGGTGAACAAATAACCATTATGTAGATTCGCTAAAATAAAAACATGAGCTCTTAGGAAATAATGAACATAAATATTTTTAAGTATGGACAAAACATTTTAAATTAGATTTACCCCAAGATTTTAAAAATGGATGTTTACTCAAAAGCCCCAACGACATCACTTATGAAACCACTGTCAAGGCAAAAGCATTTCCTTGATAAATAGACGAAACGTGGAATGCAGGAGTATACCAGATATTACAGGAAGATAAGACTTATGTTGACCTACATAATACAGGCAAAATTTTATAATACATAAAACAAAATCAACAATAGCAATAGCGGTGATTCTTGTTCACCTCTACGGGGAGGGGGGGGGGCGACAAAAAACTCAGTCACTTTAAGAAAAATCCAACTTGCAAATGCTAATTGTAGAAATGTACTTAGAAGTTAATTTTTGTCACCAAACAGTTGTTTGTGTAAAATAATTGATACAGTTATGAGAACGCAAGAAAGGAATGTTTAATTAACTATACAGATTGTCAGATTACTTTTTAGTTTCCTCTAGGTACATAACTTGCTCTGATCGAAAGTTAATATTAATTATATATATGTATATATAATTTACTTTAAAATAACTCGTATGTTTCAATAACAAAATCCTGAAAAATGAAGTCCTTGAATAAACCTTTGGAAAATTCACACCTGTCAGTGTATAGTTTTATGAAAGAAAAAAACGCAGATCGGTATCGTGCGGATTAATTATTACGTAGACATCATTGATATTCATAGAAAGATGTGATATTTCTAATTGTCTGTTTACTATTATGTGTGTGAAAGACAGTAACAGCCAATTTCCCCACGCTCAGAAGCGTTGCAATCGGCTACCCTATTAGTAGCGGCAACGTAGACTTAACAACTAATCATTAACCGTCGAATGAAATTATTTTCTGGGAACAACGAAACTCGCCGTTGTACAGGGACGAGTAAACGTAATCAAGTAGATTTAAACAGTTGTCGTCATTTGTATTTAAACACAAAACTGAAATAACGGAAAATACCGAAATCTTAAAATCGAATAATATCTACAGATCATGAATAGATTTGGAAGGTATTCAATCTCCGAACCCGATTGGCTGTTTGACATACGCTCAGAGATGAAAGCGAACCCGATTGGCTACTTGACACATGTTCAGAGATGCAAAATAACACACGCACATCGCAAACATTGTACATTAATATGGTCTTTAAAAAGCATTAATTCTACCTTTTTTTATCTGGTTAATTTTTCTTTTCGGGTATCAAATCTAAAGCTAGACGGCAAACTTTGGCACAGACCTGGGAACAAACCTGGGTGAGTGTATCTCTATCTTTAGAAACGTACTCCAATGTTGCATCATGCAACTGTTAACAGTACATAAAACATTTACAATAGGTACTCACTATATCTTATTGTTTGACAACATGGTTACATTATGTGTATTCATAACAATTACAGTACAGGAAAAACAGAAGTATGCTTGTTGTGTAAAAGAATGGTCCGATGATCCATATGCATTGTCAATTTCACAATATCTATACCATTGTTTGGGTAGTTTGATATTGTCAATTTCACAAGTTCTATACCATTGTTTGGGTAGTTTGATATTGTCAATTTCACAAGTTCTATACCATTGTTTAGGATAAATTGCTATTGTCAATTTCACAAGATCTATACCTTTGTTTTAAGTAGTTTGCTATATCATCATATTTACTGGCATAACACATTATGAACTATTTAAAAAATAGTTAGCTTTCAAAATCTTCAATTTGTTTATTCCGGTTGTGTGACAAGAAATCAAATAGATAAGATGATAATTTTAAAATTATAGTTCTCGCTTAAAAAAAAAGGTTTGTTCTTCATTCAGAAATCTGGTTAATGGCACTAACCAACCATAGTCATAACATATTTAGGAAAAATTCTGATTCCTAGATTTATTGAAATAAAGTAACTATCTTGAACGTAGTTTACGTATTACATATAAAACAATGTTGTTGTCAACACTTCACCTCTAGAAGAAAACATTTACGTATGAGTATATTATTTGTTTGAACGTAAATACATGGGATATGTTACGATTCATTAATTCTATAGAGCCTGAATCAGCGTCATTAGCATTCTTTTTTAGGTTGTTTCTACAGAACATATACCTGGCTTGAAGGTTTTATTTATTGTTTTTACAGAACCTATACCTGGTTTGAAGGTTTTATTTATTGTTTTTACAGAACCTATACCTGGCTTGAGGGTTTTATTTATTGTTTCTACAGAACCTATACCTGGCTTGAAGGTTTTATCTATTGTTTTGACAGAAGATACTTTTGACTGGAAGGTCTTATGTCTTGTTTTTACAGAAGCTACACTTGACAGG
>NW_013665643.1:957323-974611 GCF_000517525.1 Limulus polyphemus | reverse complement strand
AAAGTTTTATGTCTTGTTTGTACAGAAGCTACACTTGACTGGAAAGTTTTATGTCTTGTTTTTACAGAAGCTACACTTGACTGGAAAGTTTTATGTCTTGTTTTTACAGAAGCTACACTTGACTGGAAAGTTTTATGTCTTGTTTGTACAGAAGCTACACTTGACTGGAAAGTTTTATGTCTTGTTTTTATAGAAGCTACACTTGACTGGAAAGTTTTATGTCTTGTTTTTATAGAAGCTACACTTGATTGGAAAGTTTTATGTCTTGTTTTTATAAAAGCTACACTTAACTGGAAAGTTTTATGTCTTGTTTTTACAGAAGCTACACTTGACTGGAAGGTTTTATGTCTTGTTTTTACAGAAGCTACACTTGACTGGAAGGTTTTATGTGTTATTTCTTCAAATCTTACATTTTATTAAAGATTTCAAGGGTCGTTTCTACAGAACCTACACTTGACTTCAAGGTATGAGTAGTTTGTTTTCATATAGCCTACACTTTACTGAAAGCCATATATGTTTTTGGTTACTTTACTGAACCTTGTTTTGTTGTACAGATAATCTCGTTATTGTAGTGAACATGTCTAGAATCTGTCATTAAAATTCGCTATATGTTTAAAGGTTTCGTTCTCTTTTATCGATACGGCATTTACCTGTTTAGTAGGCATCAGATTTCACAATTAAGTTCTGAATGCAACATGGTTTGTTTGAACCATAAAATATATAATATATTCATTACATTACACATAATTACTGGATGTTTAATGTGTCTGGACACATAGGTTAGAATGTGAATTTGACATAACATATGTTCGGACTGACCGCTACTGCTCTGTCTGTTGTTGTTTATGCATATTTCTTCTGCAAGTTTCCCACAATAGCGAGGGCTACTTGTATCTTCCAAGGATGAGCTGTGTTCAGTGTTTCTGCTACCCTCCAGTTGTCTCTGACACACATTAACTCAACCTTGATGGGCTCGTCTTTACCTAGGACGCAAAGCAGTCGTCAATCGAAAGACCAAAATTAGCAATTTAACATATGTGACTCACTACTTTATGGACTTTCATAAAGTTAAATTCAAAAAAATATTAGTAACCGTGTTTCGGTACAATTCTTAAACTATAGTAAAGGATCACAAATAAACCATTTATTTTAAATAATTCTACGCTTTTGTTAACTTTACGAAAACGAAAACATTAGACTTAAACTAGTGTGTCAGTAAATGTCTAGCTAGAAAGAAGGTCATGCCCGTGATATTTTAGTACCAAAAACCACCTACGGGTTCAATAAATCAGTTCAATGCCACGGTTTTTGTTTTTGAGGAAAAAAAAAGCCTGGAAGGCTGCTTCGCAGGATATAGAGAAGGCTACACTAGCGACCCGTGCTGGCTGAACTTACTGTAAGATATCTTTTTATATTCGTAAATCATATCTATTATTTGAAGCCGCAAAGCATCTCTTTACACGACTACGTTTAGAAAAATACTGTGGATTATTTATTTCCTTTTTTGTCTCTTTCACTTTGATGAGTTCCTAAATACATGGAATAACAGTATTGTACAGATATTGAGACCGTGATTTTAACCCAACAAGAAAAGTATCTTTCCTATTTGCAGTAAAAGTGTTGTATGTGTTTTATTATTGTTATTAATGAAGGACCGCCACTAATATCAGTTCTGAATGACAAAATTTGGACAGTTTTGTTATTTTCTAGAAGGTAGTAAAAGAAGGCTTATTTGTAATTAAGTAAAAAGCTACACAATGGGCTATCTATGCTGTGCCCACCACAGGTATCGAAACCCGGTTTCTAGCTTTGTAAGTCCACAGACATACCGCTATGCCACTGGGGGGGGGCAGTAGAAGAAGGTCTATGATATTCTAGGTTTCAATTTGGATTTAGAAATTTCTTTTCAAAGTTTTTTTTTATAAAATATGGTAGAGATTAAACCATTTTTAATTGTGTTTACATGTTTTCGTTCCAGTCATTCAAGATCAAAAAAGTGTCATAAGCTATTTAATTTCAAAAATTCAAATATTGGCCTTATGATAGAGCTATGGATTTCGAAGCTACTAAATCGCGTTCGAATCCCTACGATACTGCTCAATATGTTCTGCTCTTTTAACAGTGGTCACGTTATAAGAATTACTGTAGATTCAACTATGATATCTGTTGCATTCTATCTACTAACTAATCACTGCTAGTAATATTAAACACTTTTTTGCCACTATAGATTTAGAGCTTGTTTGTTTGAAATTAAGCACAAAGCTACACAATGGGCTATCTTTACTCTGTCCTCCATGGGTATCGAAACCTGTATTCTAGCGTTATAAGTCCGCAGACATACCGCTGTGCCACTGGGGGGCAGGTTTATAGCCAAAAAAAAAAGCATTCGTTCATAATATCTTAACTACTGTTGTTTGTTGTAGGTCGATATTTTATATATATATATATATATATCTTTTGTTTTTTGCACAAAACCAAACTTCATTTTTCTGGCTGAACAACAGAACCCAAAACTTTAGTGGATAATACCAACAAATTATTCAAGGGAATGGGCTTAAGAAAGTGACACAGAGAAACATAAATTGTTTGTTGCGTATTAACTACTTGAAAATCCATTCGTAATTATAAAGAAAAGTATAAATGACTAAATTGTAAATTCATTTGAAACATTAGCTTATAAATATCTGTTGTGTAATAAAGATAATCGCAATATATTTCGAAACCAGCGCCATCTAGGCGAATAAGATGTAATCACAAAAGGGAGTTAAATAAATTCATTTGTAGGAACTTAAACTTTTTATACGGATTCTTATAAAACAGATTGCAATTGAAAATGATTACAGTATCAATTAAATCCACATGTGAATAAAGAGGGGGGCTACAAATATGAAACCCAAAAAGTTTTGCTCAACAAAAAAGCACAGAATTTTCTCTCTTTAGCAACCTGAAAATTCGTACAGAAAATTGTTGCAAATGTTCAAAACGACTTATATACCTTCCGATATTTTTACTTTATTTGCCATCGTTTTCACAGTTACGAAATGTCGAGACGCACATAATGAGAGATAACTCATAAACCAACAAAACAATAATATAGAATCCGCCATTTTAAGCGTTGTCCAAAAAATAAAGTGCAAATTTCTGTTAGTTTTTTTTTAAAGTTCTGGAGTTAAACTCTACACGGAAGAGATTTACAGTAACACACCCCATCATTATGTTTTTCTCATATTATATGTGATTATATTCAGGCGGGTCTTAGAAATTAGTGCTTGTTGGTGCTTATCCGCTTATTGCTACATTACCGTTTGTGTGCCTATCGTGCACCAGCAGGCCTGAGGAGACCTGGTATTGGGCGAAAGGCCTCTTCAGCACTGGATTAAGTAGGTATAATTTAGTTGATATATTGTTATACATTCTTCTTTACTTTCCCTCATAAGTTCTTACATTTACTGATGTCATATTCTCCTGTGAATGCTGTAGTTAGTTGCTTTACTTCTGGAACAATAAGGCTAATTTGCTGATTCGCAAGTTTTGTATAAATAACAAGTAAAGTTAATTGCAATAAAATAAATAATAAATAATTGATGTCAAAATAATATGACTAATTCTGTATTAACACAAGTAGCGTCTCAACAATTACTATTTCTATTCTATCCCTGCTGGCTTTGTCAGCCTTGGTATTGGCGAAGTGCCTCGTTGGCATTGGATACAGCAGATATAGTGTGGTTGACTCTTGTTACACATCATTTTATATTTCATTGTTTGTCTGTCTGTTTTTGAATTTCGCGCAAATTTACACGAGGGCTATCTGCGTTAGTCTTCCCTAATTTAGAAGTGATGGACTAGGTGGAAGGCAGCTAATCAGCACTATCCACAATCAACTCTTGGGGTCACACTTTTACCAACGAATAGTGGGACTGCCCGTCACATTATAACGCTCTCACGGCTGAATGGGTGAGCATATTCGATGAAGGGAGATTTGACACGCAACCCGCAGATTGCGAGTCGAGAGCTCTGACCTCCGGGCAATGCCACACCTTTTTATTTCATTCATACTTTCTTGAATTTATTAATGTTTAGGATAAATTAATAAGAATTCCAGTTATGGTGTTTGTAACTGTATTTTATATTTATGGTAAAGCTACTAAGGCTATCTACTGACGTCCATAATTTTGAATTACTGACTAGAGGAAAGACATCCAGTAAGCAGCACCCTACCATCGATGCTAAGGGAATGACTGTCATTCTTATAACATTCTTGTGGGGGGAGTATTTTGTGATATCGCACGGGTGCCATACAGGCTCACCAGCTCAGAAATATAGAGTTATATCATAGGACTAAACCCCCCCCTGCTGTGTCCTGCTTTTTAAATTCCGGTAAACATAATGCCTTTATCTTAGAAAAGTAGGCTTTTTAAGAGATTGTACAGCCATGATCAGTGCAAGAACTCGCCACATCTGTAGCTATATAATGCTCAGGTAAAATAAACGAACGTAGTATTGTAGCGTTACGAGTAATTATCTGAGCTCGGGACTTAAGCTTGATAAAAATGACATATGAAAGTAGCGTAGACAAAACCAAAATAGCAAAAGATGCAAATATTTTACAACAATAGAATAAAATAAAACTAAATTTAACGAAGCACTAAAGACACTTTTTGCCACATAGTAAATGCATTGCATTTTTCTATTTACAATTAATTGAACAAAATGTACTGTCACTTTATAAAGAATCAGATTTTTTTACCAAAAAAAAAAGCATGTAACTCTGCCCTTGGAGCTCTCAAGCAACCATATGCCATTTTCTGGCCATCCCCCCTAGATCCCAAACAGCCAGATGCCGTTTTCTGCCTCGTCCCCGATCCAAAAACCCAGCTGTTGTTTTCTAGCCATCCCCCTAACTGCAATAAGCTGCAACAAGTAGAAAAATAATTAACTTTTACCAACTTTTTCTGTCCATTCAAAGGTGCGTACAATAACAAATTTCATGAAAGACTCTACATGGTCTGAAATTTCATCGTATTTGTAGAAATGGTAAATACTTATGTCACAAATACAATGTTTCCATCCATCTTGCCAATTTTCAATCAGCTTTAGAGCTCCTCACAAATAAATTTAAAAAAGACTTGTGTAAACAAACTGTATGTACATTAAAAATAATTTTATGAAAATTTTGAAGAAAGTTTGTTTGTTTGTAATTAAGCACAAAGCTACACAATGGGCTATCTGTGCTCTGCTCACCACGCGGATCGAAACCCGGATTCTAGCGTTGTAAGTCCGCAGACATACCGCTGTGCCACGTGGGGGGGGGGCATTGAAGAAAGTAAAATGTACACGTCCAACAAATAAAATCAAAGCCTCTAACTATTCTACTTATCCAAAAAAAATTCGTAACATTTTAACAAAACTTAAGTTAGGGCGTCTTACTCACAGGTTGTGAGTCGTGGGATCGAAACCAGCCTCAAATGTGCTCTTCCTTTCTGCCGTGTGAGCGTTATAAAGTGACGATCAATCCCACTGTTTGTTAGTAAAAAGTGGATCAAGAGTCGGCGGTGGGTGGCGATGACTAGCTGCATTCCCTATAGTCTTTCACTTCAAAAATAGGGACTGCTAGCTCAGACAGTCCTCGAGTAGCTTTGAGGGAAGTTAAAATTCAAACAAACAAACAATCATATTCACGGGAAGTAATATATCGTTTTGCCTCATTATTCTCATATATATATATGTTTATTTACCGTTAACTCTCGTATTTCATCTTGTAATACTTAGATATTTTGATATATCATGAAATACCATATGATGACCTTTTCTGTTAAACACTAGTTCGAACAGTAAAAACCATAGATTTGGCGTTGTGGCATTAATGTCGAAATTTCTGCGGTTTTTTTTTTTTTACTTTTTTCAATAGCAGATTTCATGTTTTGTTTTTGTCTTTCAAAAACAATTATAATTTGCATAACATTGTCTCGTAAGTTAGAGTGGACATATATGCTAAAATGGCCTTTTATAATTATGTTATATACATATGTAAAAATCTTTTCTTTTTTTTTTACCCAACAGTACCCTTTCTTAATAAATATAAACATCCACCATTTTATTTCTGTTGACCCTATTGATTTGAATTGCTGTTAAAATTTAATTTTGTGTAAGTATTTTAAAGAGATACTACGGAATACTAACTAACTTTGATACTGACTTTTGATCACTAATGTTGCCTCCTACGGAATACTAACTATCTCTGATATTGACTTTTGATCACTGATGTTGCCAGTCCTCCTTTTGTTAGTCCCCTCAGTACAAATTCTCCAGTATCTTCGGAAGAAATCAGTGTATATGTCAGAGAGCTAGTTTTTTTATCTGGACAATTGACAGCTGTATTGATCAAGTCTATCATTGCCTCATTCTGTCGATTAAAGTAGAGCTTTGGTTGCTGTCAACATATTTTCAATCCATAATTCTAGATGATTATTCAATAGCAAGTTAGTTGGATCAGTTTCAAGACCTACATCAGCTATAAACTGGGCAATCTACATAACTCCTGGCTGATGGTATAACTTCCTGAATCCAGAAAGAATGGTCACTCCTTTAGGGGCCAGAGTGAGACCGATACTGAATAAAATCATTACATAGTCCACGTACAAGAATTCACAGTAGTTGATTGATCCATAGTGAACTTTATATTCCAAGTAATGACCAGGGGTCAGTAAAATGCACAGTTGGCCGGGCAGATATGGAAAATAGCAAAACTTTGAAGGCTGAAGGATCAGCAAAACCTTGAAGGATGAAGGATCAGCAAAACCTTGAAGTATGAAGGAAGAGCAAAACTTTGAAGGATTAAGGATCAGCAAAACCTTGAAGTATGAAGGAAGAGCAAAACTTTGAAGGATGAAGGATCAGCAAAACCTTGAAGTATGAAGGAAGAGCAAAACTTTGAAGGATGAAGGATCAGCAAAACCTTGAAGTAGGAAGGAAGATAAAAACCTTGAAGTATGAAGAAAGATAAAAACCTTGAAGGATGAAGGAACAGCAAAACCTTGAAGGATGAAGGATCAGCAAAACCTTGAAGTAGGATGAAAGATAAAAACCTTGAAGGATGAAGGAACAGCAAAACCTTGAAGGATGAAGGAACAGCAAAACCTTGAAGTAGGAAGGAAGATAAAAACCTTGAAGGATGAAGGAACAGCGCATTATTCGACTTGACTGGAACACTTAGTGCGTGCAGTCCAAAGGCCAAAGTGTGGAAATTAGCGTAGGGACATTATGACAGCCTTGCATAGCCAAAGAAGTCTGGAAGCCCATTTGCAAAAGATCTTAGTCTCCTTTGTACCTTCCTGACTATGATTAACCTCTTAGGTGCTAGGCTCTTATGAATAGTTTTCTCTTGACCTATGGCACGATCTTCAGCATAGTCCGATAAGACCTTTTATCTAGGTGATATACAAAGCTGTTCAAAGTCAAACTCAATTTTTTATTGAATGTTTTAGCTTGCCTTACTTACTAACTAAATTATACGTCATTTATGCTCCTCTCAGATAAAGACTTCGACCCAGACACGGATTTTTATTTCCTATTTTCCAAAAGTTTTGCACTCGTGATATGGATATTTGTTTTTAGCAAGCAGTTTCATATTTCAAGCCGTTCTTTCTACAGTGTTTAGGAAAACCCATGTTTATTTTCATGTTGTGGTCATTTAGTACTGAATAATGTGCCAAAGTTGTGAGATAGCAAATTCTATTTTGTTTAATGATTATGGTTATGTTTATCGTTCACTTATTCTTTCCTTCTATCTTTTATTTTATCTATGAATTTTTAGTTGTATTAAATCGCTAACTCAACTTCTACATAATCATTTGTAGTTTGAGTAAATATATATATGTGTGTGTATGATTATTGATTTATTAATATTTATGATGAATTATTTATTAATATTGGTGCGAAGTCCTGGCCAGGCATTTGTTTATTAACTGTGTTGAATTTATTTCTAAATGTTGTTATTGTGAATAAATTATGTTTTAGTTGTTGAGCTCTGATTGTAGGGGGGGGGTAATTTTATACCGTTACAAAGTAGCCTAATGTTTAGCATGCAGGGCTGCGAATCAGAAGGTTCATGGTTCGAGCCCTGATATGCTGTTGAACATGCTGTGGAGGCATTATACTCATGAAAACCAATGATTGTTTTAGTCTTCTCGGGTTTTATCTTCAACTTTAGCTAGCATGTTATTAATTGTTTGATTAGCATTCTTGCACAGATCAAATGATGTCATATGGGTCTTTTTAAAAACCAGTGGGTTGATAAAAATTAAATCACGATCAGTGTCCTACTGTGTGTAATTCAATAGAACAACTAATCAGATAATAAACTAGTGTGTAGGAATGTAAAGTCAAATAAAGTATATGCTTCCAACAAATTTAGTGAAACAGTAGTTGGCGATCTCTAGCAAGTAACTGTTACTCTGAGACATAGGTAGATGTCTCACTATATCCATGTTTACTCTCTCTCCATAGTGCTCTTATTTTGGCCGTTTCTTTTTTCTAACCCAATTAGGCTCAGAAATTATATTAAAAAAATTCTGAACTAAGAGACCTTTTGTATAGCAAATTATTTCTCGTTCCCATCTCATTATATCGACTCTAGTACACCCCCATGTCCTAAATTTACAAAAATTGTTGAACAACTAAAGTGGACTGGTAACTGTGTTCATTACGTCAACACTTGCTCTTTCTTAATTCATTTGATGTTTAACAAAGATTATGCAGAGTTTCTATACAAGTTGCTTGCTCCACAGCTCTGGCTCGTTGTGAATTCTTCAAACTCAATAATGTTCTTCTGTAGTTAAACCCCAATAAAATTTGAATAGGCATTTCTCTGTTAGTTGGCGAGAAACCCTATTTCTGTTGATGTTTCACCTATACAATCAGTGACTTATCTGGAGATCGTTTAATTTGTAAAATGTCGAAATCTACAAAGATATTGTCTCTCGAAGCTCTAACAATTTATAAACCTACGAGGGAGGCCTAGTTTGTTTGTTTGTTTTATAATTTCTCGCAAAGCTACACAAGGGGCTGTCTGTACATGGCTGTCTCTAATTCTGAACCAATATAGACTAGAGGGAAAACAATTAGTCAACAGCACCCGCCACCAACTCTTGGGCTGCTCTTGTTTGACTGAATAGTGTGATTTGACTGTCACTCTTATAGTGCACCCACAGTCCCAAAGTGCAGAGTGTATTTTTTGCAATAATAGATCAGAAATCTCTAAACTTTTTATTTGTTTGTGATGAGATCTTTATCAGAGAAAAAAAATAGGTTGCTTAAATTTTATGACTGCGAGTTGTGTTCAATAAAATTATTGTCAGATATTTCCCAGACTATTGTTAATGTTGTTTTGTTTAAAAAAAAAATTATAATACCCTTTGCATAAAAAACTCCGCTTCCCATCAAATATCTGATAAGGCCAATTACTGTAATCCCTGAAAGGATGCTGATGCACTCCAGAAACCGGATGACATCATCTTAAGTTCACATAATTAGTGATTAGTACTAAAAGGCTTCTTTATTGTATTCCTATACAATAAATGGAACGAATGAGTAAAACCACGTTGTTCATGCATGGTACAAGGAGAGAATAATAATTATTATTTTGCATCACCACCGATAATAGACATGCATATATTTGTTATATCGTATCAAACTGTTATATCTTAGTCATTCAGCTGAGCCAACAAATTGGTCTATGATATTTCTAAATAGTTTCTAAAGTAGATAAAACCATTGCATCTATTCTATTTCATATCTCTGTCTCTCTCTTCGTCTTTTCTTTTTTTCATCAGAAGTTGAAGATGGGTTGGCATCCGCGACAACTACTGGCATAGTTCTAAGTTTAGAAATATATGCCGGATTTTCCCAAGTTCTTAAAGGGTTTACCCTGTGGCTCTGGCTGTAGGATACAATCCACAGTTGCAAATCACGTTAAAACATTCTTCCCTTGTTTGTGTACAACTGCCAGAGCAGCTTGTTTTCTAGTCAGAATAGTTAGTGAGATTTGTGTTTTTCTAGAATGTTTGTTGTGGAATTTAAGTTAATCAGAGTTTGGTATAGTCTAGAGGTTAATGTGTTGGTCTGCGGATCGAATAGTCCATTGTTTGAGACGTGATTGTCGCTGAACACACTCTTCCTTTTCAGCTGTGGGCGTATTATAAAAAACTTGTAGTCCATTTCATTATTTGTCTCAACAAAGTTGTCTTTTCTTTGGTTAGTTGTTCAAATTAGAGATGCTCTACTTAAATCCTAAATCGGGTTTCGATACCTACATGGACACAGAACAAATGGCCTATTGTGTAACTTTGTGCTTAACTACAAAACAAATTAAATCCTAGGGGTCTCTAGCCTTACCTTTAGCCCACGTGTGCATAAGATGCCGTTCAGGTTTAAAAAAATCCGAAATCTGGTTACTGGCGAGGGGCAAGTAGTTATTTCATTTATTCTCAACGTCCTTATCATTCAATAAAGACTATCAGAGATTCGCAATAACGTTAGCATAAGTTTTAACGGATCCCAGATTTAAGGCATACATGTCCGTAATGTAAGTTTTAATACAGTTTCTACTAATTTATTTTTATTTTTAAAGCTCATCATCACAGCAGCCACTTCGTACCAGAGAAATAAACAAATTAAAAAGGAATATATATATTAAAATTTTAAAAACATAAAATATATAAGATAATTCGAGCAACTACCTAACAGTCATGGTGAAAGCATCAGAAACCCTTTTTTTTTTAAATTCGAATAAGATGCTTTACCGTTAATATTGAAAACAAATAGTATATAAATATTAAATTCAATTCAAAATAATAAAACTAAAGAAAAACTTAAAGTAGCCAAATAAAGACGTCAGCTTTTGGAAAAAATGACGAAAAATATGCCAAACATTAAGAATACAACAGATAAAACACACGAAGATAAGTATAAGTTAGAATTATTGTGGTGACAAAAGATGGGATATAGCGTTGGAATATTTATAATATAATGTGCACAATTCAACCAGATATAAACTCACAAACAAAGAAACAACTAAAAAAATCAACATCGAATTCACAGCACATATTTAGTGGGAGCTTCACCATCTGGAGCTTTTGCCACAATAAAAGAATTAGAACAAAGGGTCACCAAAAAAATTTAAAATATTTTTCAAAACGTCCACAAGCTCGAGCCCGTTTGAAATAATTGACTATTCTTCTTCAGGAGCTGAAAACGTTCTGGATGTTTTGATCGTCTGGTCTGCTCTTATTTCCATTATTGTCTAAAAATAGCAGCTTAACAAAAACTTAAAGAGAAAACTCCAACTGTGCATAAAACCATTGATAAAATCATATAGAAACGGATATATGTAATTACTGTGGACTGAAGACAGATCTGTTAACAACAACAAAAAACACCACCATCAAATGACACTACGTTCAGCCAAATAATTTCCTGTTCACCAAACACTGTTTAAAATGGTAACATCCAGAGTATCAGAACGTTTCAATCTTATAGCTTGTCAAAGTACAAACAAAACATTGAATCAGTATTTTGATAAGAAATAAGCTTTAATCTTATTTTGAGAACCAAGACTAGGGTAAATATAGATTAAGGCTAAAGAGAATTTATTTATAATTTTGTTTTATGTTCATAATCATTTGCAAACATAAAACATCAAAATATATATAACTACATACCAACTTATATAAACCGCTTGGCCGGAAAAACTGTTCGATTTGTAGCAAATAAAAATACATATATATCACACACACACACATAACAACATATATTTAAAATGTTATAAAAATTGGAATCCGTTTCTTGCATGCAGGTTTGAATTAAATTCTTCTTCATGGGCGCGTAGGCTAAACGAGTAGGTGAGGGATAAATAGGTTTCAGGTATAGCCATCCTTTTGAACTACCGGCCAGTTGAAAGACAGGGACCACCACCCGCCGCAACAATAGTTTTGTCCAGCAATTTTAACCCAGAAACGGGATTCACTGTAGCTTCTATAATGTGCCCTCAACTTCAGGTGCGGTTCAACAGTACTTCGTCCCGAACCACGAAACCCTCCATATGCAGTCCAACACAATAACCATTAGGTCACGCCCATCACGCTTATTTGACTCTCTCTCCACAAACATTGCTTATTTTGAGTCCGATGTTTTGTCTTTCGACTTACAAATTAGCAAACAATCTTGCTTTCGGTGATGACTAAAATTAACTTTTTAATTAAGTCAGATAAATTTTGACCGAAATGCATGAAGAAGTACATAGAAATATAATCGAACGAAGAAGTGAAGGATCTAGATCAATGTTTTTCAACCATTGGAACCGCGCTAATTTTCACACTGGGTTACGAGAAACGTGTGAAGTGGCCTCGTAAATATGTACGCGAAACTCGTAAGCTATTTCAATAAAAGAAGTGAATGGAATGTAATTTAAATATATACATACTGTAGCGTAACATAAAATAAGAGAAATAATGATGTATACGGATAAATCATGTTTCTCCAAGGCAAGTTTGTTGTTTGTATTTTGTTCTAACTTGTTACATTAAATGTCATATTTCTCCTGTTATTTTATTTTCTTGTAAGTCTCTGCTGAGTTAATGATACGAGCCTTGGGCAAGTAATGTAATTACGTACTAGGCCTCAGTCTAAAAAAAAAAAAAAGTTGGGAGCTTGTCCTAGAAAGACCTGTAGTTTTAGTCCTTGTTCGGTAATTGAAAATAGATGAGACTGCCCTGAATTCCGTAAGCGCCTATCCATCTTCAATCAGGGGTAGTATAGTGTATGTCGTAATTTCTTCACTGCAAATCCAACCACTTGTTCTTTAAATATGTATATGTTTGTTCAAGAACCTCAGATTAGATCTCAGTTAGTTGTCAGTTATTAAATATTTGATGAAAAGCTAAAAACATAACATTTTGACGAATATCATAGTTTGGGGGCAAACCCGGAAAAATGTTGTATTTATATTTCCGATAATTTTTTTCCTACTTAGGTCTACCACTGTAAGAGATTAGAACCTTAAAGTTGACTATTATTTGATAAACGTGTTATTTTACGTAGTCGCCACATGGCGCTTCACTCAGCATACCGCTTAACCAGTTATTTATGATGGAGTCTTAAATCAATCTCAACCAGTTGGATTGGCTTGTAACAGATTAAGAACAAGATTGAAGATTGTAAAGATGTTTTATTAAATTGCTTTGCTAAAACTGTGACAGGTTTAAGTAAATTAAAACTACACAAAATATTGAAACATTTCATCTCGCAGTATTTTGAATGTAAGATTTAGGTAAGTTTTTACTGAAAAGAGATTGTTTTTGGTTATGTATGTCAGGAAGTATGGATAAATAAGTATACTTGGGTAGCTCAAAATATCCTTATACGTATCTCTCTTTCTCAGCTTTTCTGAATTATAGTTAGTAAAACACTCAATAGTATTCACAATACCAACCGAGTAAAATGAAATTTTCTACATAACAAGTATCACTGGGCTGGTCATGGCTCAGTATTTAGCGTGCCCGGTTTGTGAATCCGATGGTTAATGGCTTGTTACCACAAAAACACGTTACCCAGTTTGGAAGCGTGAGTGAATTACGAGAGTGACTCAAATACCACTTCTCGACCAGATAAGAATTAGTCCAAGAACTGGCGGTGGGTGCTGTTGGCTATTTGCCTTCCCTGGAATCTATCAGTTCAAAATAGAGACGGCTATGTGTAGATAACCATTGTATAGCTTTTGACAAAATTATAAATAAACCAATAATAAATATTATTAAGAAAAGTTGGCTGTACATTCTTAATTTTTGTGTATTTTATATTCGTCATGGTTACTCAAGCACTATGTCTCAATATAGCACGTGATGTATTTATCGCGCGCACACAAATATATATACCATTCAAAGGAAGAATGTTATACAAAACAACTAGTCCCTGCCAACCCCAAGGTAAAAATTAAAGAACATTGAAAAGGACAGATTAAAATACATATGAATCTAATTTTTGTTTTTCTTACCGACCTCTTGCTCCGTGTTCTTCACACATTTGGTACTAAATTAAAAAAAGCCATTCGCTCTAGCCAGAAAAAGTGTTAATGGAAACAACACTTAATTTTTAAGAGCATATGTACATAACATAAATTATCAATGCTACGGAAATAGACTCCATTAATTGTGGTTATTACAGCTGACAAAGCAATTTGGAGAACCATAAGTAACGCCTCATCTCATTCTAGCCCTCGGGGCCAATGAAACTTTAATTAGACTTTTATCTGACACAAATATTCTGAAGATCTGTTTTTGTGTGTGTGCGTATGTGTGTTTGAGCATATAATAATACAGAATCTCTGTATTATATAATTCCAGCACTTGCAACGACAAAAAATACACACATGTCCAGTGGTGAAGTGAATTTTATTGTATGAAAGCGCTTTTGGAAAATATTGCAAAGTTTTCTATTTTTTAGAGGTGTTGTATGTAATAATATACTTTACTTATCAAACCAAATTTAGCTTAGATAAAAAAATGTAATTCAATGACTGAAAAAACCCCCCATGTTGTTAGTACAGGAATCACAATAGCCACAAAGCAAGAATGGCATGGTTTCAGTATTTCATTAATAAGGTGGTAAAAAAACAACAACTTTACAATTTATATGTATGTATTTGTATTACGTACATGCCTACATAAAGCTTAGTTATCCACATAAGCTAGATGAGGCTACAGAAAGTACAATTTTTGTTGTGAAAGACTTAGTAGTTAGCATGTCGGATTGCGAATCTGTGGGTGCGTGGTTCGCGTCCCGTCACCGCAGAAAAATCGCTTCGCAATTTGAGGTTGTAGGTGCATTTTATAACTCTTATCAGTAACGGTCGTATCCCATTATTCGAGTATAGTAGCCCAAGAGTTGACGGTGGTTTCTGTTGGCTAGTTAGCTACCTTCCTTCTAGACTTTCAACTCAAATTTGAGAACGTCTAGCACATATAGCCGTTGTATAGCTTTGCGCAAATTTCCAAAACAACTGACCAAACAAACTATTGTGGAAAATATAAAAAGCGTTGTTCAATAATGTGAAGTTTATTCCAATCAGAAACGTGCACGAAATGTCTCAGTTATATTCTGAAAACTATTTTGCTGTGACTGACACGTTTTATTTAATAGCTAACGTAACACGTTTAGTTTAAAGATTAGACAACAAATAGTATGCTGTATTTGAACATCAATGCGTAAACTATTTTGGGAGAAAAACTAACAAACTTTACAATTCAGTCCCAGGTCCCCCAAAAGAACTTCAAAATGAATGAATTATTTTCTATTTTCTTGTTTTGTTTTAAGACAGGCTCGTATGGCCTAGGTAAAGCCATTGTCAGTAACCTCCAGTGTTACCCAGACCAAATTACAGGTTTCTGGAAAAGAGGGAAACACGAACGCTGGGTTCTCCTATAAAGGCGTGACAGTCTTCCTCTAAGCAAGAATAAGCTCGTTTTTTCTATACGAGATTTAATCTATTCTGAAATAGTTTATTTGGTGCTTAATCCTAAAAGAATGACTCATGTTGGATTCAAATGATGCATTATTTAAGCGTGACATATTTTTATAAATCTAATATTTTGTTTCTTTGCTAATCTAATGGAACGAGAAAATTTCGTGTTTTTGTTTTGTTATTTCTCAGAATTAAAGCCACTTCTCAGTAAGTGCGTGGACTTTCACAGACAGCCTGGCCCATTAATAGAAGGACTGAGAGAGAGAGAGAGAAAAGGACAGCGTCTCTTTATAGCAGTTTATGTCATCAAAAATGTAACAGTTTCTAGATATTATCGATTTTATGCGTCTTACCGAATTGTAATACTATTCTGTGATAGTGCAATTTTGATAAGTTAGACTTAAATAAACGTCCCCCAGTGGGTCAGCGGTAATTTTATGGATTTAAAACTTTAAAATCTGGGGTTCGGTTCCCACGTGATCAATGGAATGCAGTTAGTTCTTTGTAGAACTTTGCACTGAAAAACAACAATAACAACATAAATAAATCAATAAATGGTACTTCACGTCTTAGGTAACAAATATAGACAAATTGAAATGGGTAAGTTAAAGACAGATACACAGCCATTCCTGATGATCAGACTTTAAGCACTTTTGGAAATATAATTTATTTAATTCGTTTTTCCCTTCTAAACAAAACTGTTCTATTTTTTACTTCAGCGCCATCTGATGATTAAACATTGTTTTGACAATGTTCTTTGTGTAGAAAATAAAAACAGTCGTATCAGGAAGGATTGCTCGGTTATTGCGCTCTACAAGAACACTGAACGGTATAAATCTTTAATGAAGTTGAACATACAGGGAAAAAAAATAGTGTACATCAAACAATAGGCTTTGGCAAAATAGTTTTAACGCTACGAATCTGCTCAGACTTTTATATGTTTTATAAAGAGAGATAAAGTACTACTAAATACATCAACTTTAACTTATTGGATTTTTGTTACATATTTCATCAGAATCAAATACAAGTGCTAAAAACTTTAACCAATCGAAATGAAATTTATCGTTCTCTATTTGATATCAGATTTTTTATTTTTTTTGAGAAAATGTCTATATTGAAGTCTGTCAACATATCCCCGAAACTGTGATATAACAACATTCATGTTAACCTCACATGGTAAGCGCAGGTTTTTCGTAGTCAGGGTAGTGTTTGAATGCAATCATTGGTAGTTTTCCTTGAAATATTCTTGTTTATCATCAGGTCTGACTCATACTATACAATCTCAGAGTAGAGGCTGAGCGACTTCTGTATTACAAGGCGTATGGTTCACTGAAGTGTTTAGAGCCACAAACAGGCTGTGTGTGTCTCTTTCTGTGCCTTTTCTATGTGGAATGTTAGTACTCGTATTTCATCTAATGCTAATATTTGTTTTACTTCAAACATCTCTCATTATTACTAATATCCTCTAGTTGTCACTCAGTTCAGGTTATCAGTGTTATGCTATAGCCGATGCTATTGGTACTGATGAGTTTCTTGAGACGTAACATTTAAATGTTGATGACTTTCTTTAGTCACAACATTCCAATGTTGATGATGCTGATGACTTTCTTTAGTCACAACATTCCAATATTGATGATGCTGATGACTTTCTTTAGTCACAACATTCCAATATTGCTGGTGCTGGTGAGTTTCTTTAGTCACAACATTCCAATATTGCTGGTGCTGGTGAGTTTCTTTAGTCACAACATTCCAATATTGCTGGTGCTGGTGAGTT
>NW_013665643.1:951881-956619 GCF_000517525.1 Limulus polyphemus | reverse complement strand
AACATTCCAATGTTTTTGTGTCGGGTGAGTTTCTTTAGTCACAAAATGCCAATGTTGTTGATGCTGGTGAGTTTCTTTAGTAACAAAATGCCAATGTTGTTAATGTTGGTGAGTTTCTTGAGACGTAACATTCCAATGTTTTTGTGTCGGGTGAGTTTCTTTAGTCACAAAATGCCAATGTTGTTGATGCTGGTGAGTTTCTTTAGTCACAAAATGCCAATGTTGTTAATGTTGGTGAGTTTCTTGAGACGTAACATTCCAATGTTTTTGTGTTAGTGAGTTTCTTCACTCACGACATTCCGATGTTCCTTATGCTGGTGAGTTTCTTTAGTCACAACATTCCAATGTTTTTTATGCTGGTGAGTTTCTTTAGTCACAACATTCCAATGTTGTTGATGCTGGTGAATCTCCTGAGTCACAACATTCCAATGTTGTTGATAACTGGTGAATCTCCTGAGTCACAACTTTCCGATGGTTTTGATGTTGGTCAGTCTTCAAACTCTTCAAGTTTTTTAAATGAAAGATATTTTTCAGGAGGAACTGCAGCGACATTACCTTTTAGGACAGCACTATATTAATTGTAACTCACTAACCTCCAGTGATAAAAAAATACATACAAACAAAATATGAAGTAATTGGAATATCGAATTTTCATGTGCGGTACACTTGGACATGTTTATACACTACTGTCGGTTATATCTAAAACGTGTATATCCAATCACTGTCTAATGAATATTATTTTTACACCAGCGTGGTTGTCAGTATACATATTTCACGTGGTTGTGAATATATCAAGCTCTCACAATAACACTGACAATCCAGTATTAATTTCTGTACAAATAATACATGTAATAATTATGGCAATAACATTTTAAAAAAACCTTTACTTTCTAGGTAATCATCTAAAAAAATTTCATTTCAGCCAACCTTTTACCATTGTGGCTTCATCAGGGTTAGTAATACAGTGGCGAAGTAAAAAGTGTTTTAATTATGATCTGGAAAGTTAAGGTCGTTTTTTTCTAACTTTATTGCCAAAATATTTAAATACCTCTACTATGCACTAGAAGTTCTGAAAAACTAAAAGTTAATAAATCGCATTATCTTATTATTGGTATTGTGGTCAGTTAAGATACGGGGTGTTATGATCGTTTAATGCAAAGTTTGAGGGGTGTTGTAATCCAGTCGAATAATCAGATAACTTCTTGATTATTTACTTGGATAATTGTGTTTTCTTCTTCGCTAAATACTGTGCTGAGTTTTACACTCGAGGATCAATACTTTTAAAAATATGGATTTTTATTAAATCTTTATCAAAGTGCACGAAAAGCCCCCGAAACTCTGAAAGAAAGGGGGATTCTGTTTTATTGCCGGTCAGCGTGATTTGTATTTAGCGATAACGTTATATCTCCCACTAATCGTAAATTTATTGTGATAGTTAACATACCATTTGTCCTGACAACTTGTTATGGAACCTTTCTTATAGAGGCTGCTATTGTCAGTGGTACAGGAGTGAAATCTGTTAGCATTCAACAGTTATCATCAGTTCCTGTGGTTGTAATTCTAAGAACCCATAAGCGGTACAAGAGTGAAATCTGTTAGCATTCAACAGTTATCATCAGTTCCTGTGGTTGTAATTCTAAGAACCCATAAGCGGTACAGGAGTGAAATCTGTTAGCATTCAACAGTTATCACCAGTTCCTGTGGTTGTAATTCTAAGAACCCATAAGTGGTACAGGAGTGAAATCTGTTAGCATTCAACAGTTATCATCAGTTCCTGTGGTTGTAATTCTACGAATCCATAAATGAAAACAAAGAAGAATATATCATGTTATGTTAAACACACTACATCTGTTATATCCAGTGCCGAATAGGCCTGACGCCTAATACCAGGATTCATCAGATTTATAGGGTACGAATTAATAGGAGTTTCTCTACGCGGTTAACACACAGAACTGTTATCACTAACCCTCGCATAAATTTAAAATGCTCTTTTAACATTAAAAACAATTACAAGGAGCCACATTTTACTGCTTTTTAAACAATACTAGCTCTATTTGAGGGTAGTTGCTCGTTATCTAGGTTACGCCACACAAAAGGAAAGAGCAATGAGGATTTCTGGAGGTAATAACCTTTTATTTGATTTTAACATGTTACACAACAGGGAGCATTCCTCAATCTTAACACAAAATCGCTAAATATTCTGTTTTGGTTTGTAATGTAGACAAGTTAAACGATAAATAGTAATAAATATCTCAACTGAGTTTTTATTTTCAGGTTCAATATTTATTGAGCAAACTTTCAACTGATCTCTCGAAAATCGACTTTTTCACAACATTGGTAAAAAGAGAAGAATTTGGGAGCTGGCTCAATAAGTGCTGAATGTAGAGAGAAAAACTCAATTGAGTTATTTTTATTTCTTATCATTGCGAAACCTTATTTTACCAATTTCTTTATTACTGTTATTATATATTTTTTCCTTTTTTATATAAAAAAAACTACATAATTTTCGAAGGGGCCCTTGCACCTCTGAGCCCTGAGGAAATTCCTAGCTTTCCTCCACAGTTGACACACAGAACTATTATCGGTTAAAACTGAAGTTCTGACCAGTTAAAAAGTAATCAAAAAATTGTCGCCAACAATGAAGTCTTCCTTGCGTTAAGTTAAAAAGTGATGTTATTAGCTATACACGACAGTGTTTGTAAGTAGCCGAAATAAATTGTTAATGGTTTGTCTTTTAACTCAAAGTTTTACACGCAATGTTGAGTGTTGAAAATGTCTATCAAAATAAATTTGTATGTGATATTTGATCATTAAATTGAACATTCATACACAGTCTTATTTTATGCATTTATATATATATATATGTGTGTGTGTATGTGTGTGTGTGTGTGTGTCTGTGTTGCTCAGCAAAAACAGGTGTCATCGGAATGCTCTTCCTGTTACAATGGTGACCTCTTTTAGTTGTTAAGCCCGTAATTTCATCCAAAGAATACAGTATTAAACACTGGAACAAACTCATATAGAGAGTATACTTTTTATACGGAAGAATAAAGACTTTTTACAGTAATTCAAAGAGAATAATAAATGTTTAACACTTAATAAACTGCACACAAAGAGAGAGTATGCCGCTAGTCTGTTAAAGATAGTATACATAAAGATTTTACGATAATACAAAAACGAGTAATAAACATGGTAAACATTTATAAATTTACCATGTATATGCCTGATATTATCTACACGGAAAATATATCAATTATGCTGCATATTAATATGTTAGCAAAATGATAAGGTGTCTTAAACTGTAAAACTTAGGACGATTCAACTAAGACTTTGTGTATTGTAACATATCCAGCCAGTCTGATAAGCTCTGGTATTTAGGTGACGGGCTTTCTTAGCAGCGACAAACACCAAACAAAATATAGCTGGAATATTACTATTACTGGAAACCTATAATTGGCATGTAAAGAACAGTGTGACATAAGTTATTATCATCCTTACTGCACTGCCATATCGTACACATATTCCAACTAAACGTCGTTATCCGCCATCTAAGGCCTTGTTCGCCCTAAGAAACACTTAACACTGAATAGCCATGCCTATCATGCTCAGTAGAAGACGATAAATACTGGTATTGTTAAAAATGTTAAAGCTAAGTCTTGTACAATTAATCAAAGGGCAACAAATGGCTTTTGGGCTTTAAAGGTCGTTTGCCACGGTCCAAACGTTCTGTTGGACCGGTTCCATTCTGCCAAAACAAATCAAGATAAGACTGAGAGCGGATAGTTTAGTTGGATATAAATTGGTTTGTAGAAACGTGAGTTCGAATCCCGTTTGAATTCAGTTTTCATTACTTCAAAAATAACTTAGATGATAAATTATGTTGTTGAGCTTACAAGTTTATGTCCGAGGTTGAGTCTTAGAGAATGGGGTTGGATCGTCGCTCACTCAGGAAAAGTCATCAATCTTTAGTTTAAATCTCGTTCTGACTGCCTTTAAACACGTGGTTGTTATAGTTCACTGAGGCCTGAAGCAGCTGCCGCTCTAGTCGACGATTATTTAGACCCTACTCTCGGCAGGATGTGGTGGGGAAAGCTTGTCAGCTGGTAGTCGGACCAGTCGCTAATCAAAGGCCGGGTAACCTTGAGCCCGTCCCGCGAGAGAAACTAGAGAAGCTTAGGACCTTGGGGTAACCGAGCTGTTTTCAGGTTATCGAAGTTGGGAATTTAAACAACAGCCTTTCCGCCTGTAGCTTTCTGAGTGTCTCGGTATTAAAGGTCACACCTATCACACATTTACAGTTCGACACAGCCTATTTCTGTAATGGAGTGAAACCGGGTCAGATTTTGTAAACTCCCCGTGTTTCATTACACAGTTATTAGAGATGTTATACAACTAAGTCAGCACGTCTAGAAACACAAGGTCTCATTGGCTACCACAATTAACACTTCATAACGTTTCTGTATTGCTGCTTATAACACCATTCATAATATTGTATAATATTACACCTTTTGGTGCTTTGTCAATAAGCCTCATCAAAATTACAAAATACAGGCTTTGATAATAATATAGTTCGTTTGTTACAAACACACATTTCCTGAAGTATTAATAATAATATAGTTCGTTTGTTACAAACACACATTTCCTGAAGTATTAATAATAATATAGTTCGTTTGTTACAAACACACATTTCCTGAAGTATTAATAATAATATAGTTCGTTTGTTACAAACACACATTTC
>NW_013665643.1:945668-951162 GCF_000517525.1 Limulus polyphemus | reverse complement strand
GTTTTATTTTATTTTCATGTATCAGGCAAAGTGAAAAAATAAAATAAAACACGTTTGTAGAGCACAAAATAACAACAACTTATAATCCCGTTTATGTCTATATATATTAATGGTGATTCAATCTTATAGTAGAAAACAACAACTAATAATGGGAAACCCGAGTCGTAAAAAAACACGTCATAAAATAACGATTTCTCAAGATGAGTTCGTCCTGAATCACATTAGCTTCTAAGTTACAAAAGCGCACATGGAAAATGAGCTCGATACTTCAGACAAAAATTCCCAGTTCCTTAATGCTTTTATTTACGGTATTGAAATATATGGGTAGCTAACATAAGGAAATAATATCTTTTTCTCGTCATTTGCTGTCCTGTGGTAGTTCGTTTATTACAAACAAACATTTCCTGAAGTATTGATAATAATATAGTTCGTTTGTTACAATTAACGCTAAACCCTGAAGTTAGATAATCATCGTAAACGCGTTTTTTTTTCATATTTCTACATTTTCAAAACTGAATTTTGTAAATCCAACACAAAATATAAAAGTTACAAAAAACAAAAACTACGCGTTCCTAAAACCACGTGTTCAAACGTTGTTCGCTGATTGGTCCAGTAATAATTTAACTTCAACTGGGTTAGGCTATATGAGTCGTGTTTTCGAATCCTTCTCGATCACAGTTTTTTTCACGTCTACACACACAAATGTTTTAACCTCCAAGGACGTTGTACTTCCTTCAGAATATCCACACTGTTAATAGGTTATTTATATGATGAACTTCATAATAAAATCATGTTCTCTTAGAAACATATTTATAGTTCGGAGCCACACACACACATGAAACATACACAGTAGCCAGGGTTTACTGTGGATTTTTTTAGTGACCATATCTAGTATGTAACTTTACAACAAACCAAATATATACAAATAAATATTTTCAGAAAAAGCAAACTAGAAATTGCTTCGTAAGGAAAGAACCTATGGCATCAATTAGAATTTTAACAAAGATTAGAATAACGTCGAGGAATTCCGTGGGTATGTGACACATAGATTTTTAACATAAACAAAAATCACAGAAGAATCCGGTGACGAAGCTCACGTATGTGACACATATATATCGTTAACCCAAACTGAAATCAAATGGAGAATACCTATGGCATACACCCATGTATGTGACACATACATATATATCGTTAACTGAAACTGAAATCATATGGATAGTCCCCGTGAAACCACATAGATATGTGACACATAGACCATTAATAGAAACATAAATCGCGTGAAGAATACCCGTGACACAACTCAGGCTTTTGAGACGCAGATCGTTAGCAGACACTGAAATCAGGTAAAGGCTGTGGTTATGGTTGGGCTCAATGAATATGGTAATAAATACGTATACCTTCATTGGTTTTTCAGCGAAGCAAACCTAAGCTTGTGTCGCGGTGAAACTGGATGTATCAGAACTACATTTTGACATTGTTTGGCGCCTATTGGTTAGTGCGATGCTACCGAAATATCATCGTTCTTGGGAAGGGTATATAACAGTTCTTTTCGATACAAAATATTCATACACTCTGATAATAAAGAAGTGCTCAAATCGGGATTTAGAATTTCCAAGTCGGTGATATACCTTGTGCTTAATGGTATTGGAAAACAAAGAAATATCAATTAAATTGGGACACCAGGACCATACAGAAAGATTAGTGAAACAAGTTATACTAAAGACTTTGGGACTAAGTGATCTGTAACGACGTGGTGAGGCTCGTTTCAAAACCTTTTCAATATAACGTACACAACTTGTGTAGATAAGTAAAGCAGATCTTCTAACGTTATTTATACTATTCTGAAATACATCAAGTGCGATACATATTTAAGAAAGCCAGAGTAATTTAATAAACTTGTCATATAAAGAAGGAAAGCGCAAATACAGCATTTCTAAATCTGTGATGAGTATGATTATAAAAACGTAACAATTAGGCCAAGAAAAATAAACGTGTCAACGAGAAAAAAGTACAAAAATAACACCAATATTCAAATTATAGCGAGGTAAATTATAAACTGTTCCTTAGCCATTAGAGATGTCACCACCAGTAATAGAACCTGCAAAGCAGTGGGAATATACTGCCTATCAGATTTGACCTCAGTCATAATTGCCCACACTATGAGTTGTATATTGGTAGTGTTGGGTTCTACATTTGTTCCTGTTTCTGCGTTTCTTTTAAGTTTACATAATTAGCATTTATATATATTCTTCTTGTTACAGAAACTTTGTATGCAAGGCAATATTATCGCATTCATACACTTAATATCAGGACTATGTTCGCTGTTTTATTTGAAAATAACTCTTTGTTTCATAAGGTTTATAAGGCAGAAATTTTAGTATTACTGACACATAAACGTCAAGGAGATGATCTCATGTTTTCTTACTTTTCCACGAGTAATCGATGACGTCAGAGAACACCTAGACATGGTGGAATAGCTTTTTCACACAGTCATGCTGAAATGCAACACTGTGTAACACCAAAGGACGTGACGTCATTTTGATTCGATCTAAAGTTTCCTTATAACGTCAATCAGAGTTAATGTCAAGTTTCGCAGCACTGTCATTTTTGAATAATTATATTTTATATCAAGCAAAGAGATTGTGAATTTTTAAAATAGTTTTTTTTTTCACGTGGAAAATTGTAGAAATTCGAGCAAGAGGAAACCACATCGGTTCTAGTTCTTAGAAAGTATTGTTCCTGAAAGGTCAGTGAACCGTGGCAAAAATAAAGATTATGAAGGTGACAATAATAACTTTTTTTTTCTTTCAGAAGGTAGACAATTTAGCTTAAAAAAAATTCAACTGACAAGATACCATGGGCGACTGATTTCGTCACTGCAAGTACATTTCACGAATGTAACCATGGTAATGAAAAACATTAGTAATATATACGTTTTCTGCTTGTAGGTATACAAAAAATTTATATTTCCTTATTTATAAACTCTACTTCATTAGGAATATTGTAGGGGTGCTAAAGGTAAAATTAACAATTAAAAGCACTTGCTTCTCATTTTTAATGATTTTTACAAAAGACACGGTCCCTCGGTGAGACAGGGAAAAGTTTACAGAATTGCAATGCTAATATCCGGGGTTCGATTGCCCGTGGTATGACAGCAAATAGTCTAATGTGGCTTTGCTCTAAAAAAAATATCCGGGGTTCGACTGCCCGTGGTATGACAGCAAATAGTTTAATGTGGCTTTGCTCTAAAAAAAAAAAGCAAACAAACAAAAGAAACATTTTTTGAATTACGTTTGCCAATTTGGTTTTCGTGTTTGTTTGTTCCTTATCATTAACTTTTGATTCATCAGTTGGGTACCCTTACTCTCAGGGCTATGTTCACTCATTCATGTGGTGAAAGATTTATTATTTACAATATGAAATGTTATTACAATATGTTGGAGCACTTTGTATTTCATTAATTGCATTTCCCATACACAACACTTCGAGTACAAAGTGACGTCAATGGTTCCTAGGATGTTAGAATCGAATGTCAGTGTATTTTGCTTGCGTTTTACTTCAAAAACGGTTACAATAAGAATTCTTAATTTGCGGGTATTTAAATGGCAGTATAGTACTTCACGGTAACGTACGTGTCGTATAAAACCAAAAATGATATCAGAGAAAGATGAAAAATACCGAATCTGAGGTACGCATGTAAATTTCTTAAGAATTAGTGTTAAATATTTGTGTTGAAACAAGTGTTTTCACCGCCATTCTTAGTGTAGATCTTTTGCACAATTGACAAATGATTTATAACCACATAAGTCTGTTTTGCTTTCTTATTTCTTTTTTTTACTATAAAAAAACAGAGAAATGACGCTAACCCTTACTTTTCAACTAACGTAGATAAAAGAGTAAATGTAAATTTTTCTATCGTCGTTTTCCCTGTCACCTATCTAATAAAAAATGGTTATAGTTCTAGATTAACGGCTGATAATATTGTTTCGTAATCAGCTCCTGTCCCACAGCATTTTTTCCATCTAACTAATCTGCTGCAAAGCAGTCTTGATATTGTTTCATAGATCCTTTATAGGGCATTGTGGGCATTACTTTTTTGTATCCTGCCCATATTAAAGTAGATAATTTTAGTGTTATGAATAATAATAAGTATTAACATTTTAAAAGGATACAACCTTCTACCAAATATCTCACCTCTATAAGATTTGCTATATCTTAAGAAAACCGTCAACATCTGACTGTTTTTTCTTATTGAAGTCTGGGTAGTCCCAAGAATGTATAAAACGGTCCCTTTTATAGCTACCAAACATAGTGGTTTAGTTTGTTTGGAATTTCACCCAAAGCTACACGAGGGCTATCTGCGCTAGCGTTCCCTAATTTAGTAGTGATAGACTAGAGGGAAGGTAGTTAGTTAACACCACCCACCGCTAACTCTTGGGATACTCTTTTACTAACGAATAGTGGGACTGACCGTCACATTATAACGTCCCAACGACTGAAAGGGAAAGCATGCTCGTTGAAGGGGATTCCAACTCGCGCTCCACAGATTGCACCCTAACCACCTAGCCATTCCAGCCCCCCCCCCCACCTCACCCAAACAGAGTGTCATATATTCACTATTGTTTGCACTAGGCCAGATTTTTATTAATATAGGTAATTTTTTTCAAGCGCCTTACAATAATTAATTAATTAATTAAAAATCAACCATTAGTTTGTTTTACCACATATCACAGGTATGTTGCTCAAAATGATCAAAACTGGTGTACATAAATCACGTTGGTCATATTCGTCCGTTTGATATCCCTAGCAATAAGAGGGTTCAACCACCATGACTTTGTTATAACTTCACTGAGCTTATTGGCATGCCTTTTTCTTCAGAAGAAGTTTTGACAATTTGAAAACAGCAGAGGACGTTTTGACAATTTCAGGACAGCAGGTAACGAGGCAAATACAGGAAAGCATGGAAAGTTTTAATAACCACAGGACAGCAGGGAAAGTTTTGGCAATCACAGGAGAACAGGGAAAGTTTTAATAGCCACAGGACAGCAAGAAAAGTTTCGGCAACCACAGAACAACAAAGTAAGTTTTGACAATTTCAGTACAGTAAGTGACGAGCCAACCACAGGGCACTATAGAAAGTTTTAACAACCACGGGGCAGCAGAGGACGTTTTGAGAACTTCAGGACAGTAGGTAACGAGACAATGACAAGACAGCAGAGAAAGTTTTGACAACTTCAGGACAGTATGTAACGAGACAATCACGAGACAGCAGAGAAAGTTTTGACAACTTCAGGACAGTAGGTAACGAGACAATCACGAGACAGCAGAGAAAGTTTTGACAACTTCAGGACAGTAGGTAACGAGACAACCACAGGACAGCAGAGAAAGTTTTAACAATCACAAGACAGTAGAGAAAGTTTGACAACTTCAGGACAGTAGGTATCGAGACAATTATTATTATTAATACTTCAGGAAATGTGTGTTTGTAACAAAC
>NW_013665643.1:943114-945226 GCF_000517525.1 Limulus polyphemus | reverse complement strand
ATTTTATTTTATTTTTTCACTTTGCCTGATACATGAAAATAAAATAAAATTAGGATTGTACAGTTACTTTACATGTCGTTCAGTGTTTAATTCTAGAGATGATAATTAAAACCGTGTAAGTTTCAATTTCAGCAACCGAAGCTTTAGATATTATAAAAACCAAGAAATCTCGGTCTTCTATGTTTAAAATATGTGCTTATTATTACAAGAAACTAAAAACAAAAGACGATCATGTTTGTGACTAGAACTGTACCGGTTTGGGGCCTGACATAGTGGCCTAATGGTTAACACGTGATTTTGCAGATAGAAGGGTCCCGGATTCAACCATATGATGGTGCTAAGTATGTTCCACACTTTCAGCAGTGGATAAATCCCTTGTGATGGCGGGTACTGTTCGTTGTCTGCCTTCCTTCTGATTCAATTTTATGGATGGCTACCTATGAACCGCAAGGAGTCTCTGACGTGATAATTTAGTTCATTTGAGCATAAGGTGCCGTTCGTGTATATATTTACCAAGTTTTGTAAAAGAGATAAGAGACAGCTAATTGTTGAAATAAGGAAATAATTGGGACTTGACATTGTCATTACAATATTTTTTTGTTTGTTTTTTACAACAGAAGGAGGCACTGTGTGGTCAATAATGTCTTCTTCAAACAGGAAACTGTGGCTGTGTTTGTTTCACTTTATGTAACTTGTAACTGTCTAAAATAGCACGCCGTTACAACCAGGGTTCAACAACAACAAAAAATTATTAGACTGTAACAACACTTGGAATAAAATTTAGCACTTACCAAAAACACAGTTAGTAAATATGTGCCTGGCTAGGACTTGATGCTAATGTTAATTAACAATAAAATATAAATATCAGTGTTAAGTATTTCAAGTAGGTTATAAGGTATTTATTCATTTCAATCAAGACTTACTGAACCTACGTGTTTTTCTAACAACATGAAGTATTTCAAATAATAGAATAAAAAAGAAAGAAAAAAGAATCAGGAGAAGAAAAACTTAATTCTAAAAAAAATTATAATATTCCAAAATCACTTTTCTATATTAATTACAATATCCAGTGACAAACAGCAATATTTCACTAAGTTTATCATTCACTAACTATCTCGTGACTCAGTTTCTGAAGCTTATGGCAGGGTATTTATTCACTTCGTTAGATCACGAGAGTGCATCTCATGTGAACATAGATTTCCCTAATCTTTTGCTACATTAATAATATCTGTACGTCACCGCTAGGAAAGCTGGAGTCAGTTTTATAATACATATATGTTTACTCAAAATAAACGTGATCAGCTAGAAAGTAAGTTAGCGTTGTAATATAACTAAAAATTCATAGATAAATTAAACGATAGAAAGAATAATAAATGAACGATAAACAAAACCATAACAAAAAATAACAAACTTTTGCTATCTCACAGACTCATATAAGGAATACGAATAACATTGATATAAAATACAATTTAAAATTCAGACTTTTATTTTATTTGCAATATTAAAATACATGTATTATGATAATGCAATAAATCAAACTCCATACATAATATAAGTGTCAATGTTACATACAAAGTTGATAATAATCCTCACAATACTAAAAACAGATAAAAAATTATAATATTGGTGTAAAAAGTTAGCAAGATTTTTAATGTACTATTAAAGTAGTAAGCTACAAAAGTTACATGTTATTTTATATTTTGAAAATGCAGTTGCTGAAAATCATTTTAATTGTAAGAATTTCGGCGCATTCAATTTTATAATGAAAGAGGCAAGATATATTTGTATATGCATTTACCTAATAGACAGACAGATAGATAAATAAATATTCGTAAGTATGAGGTCAAGCGAAGTATTTTTACTTTGCCTTGGAGAATCGCCAGGGCCCATTATTTCAGTTCTTTTACTGAAAAAAAAAATCGCACTCTGCACTCTTGGGTTGTGGGTGCGTTATAGATTCTCAATTTAAAATTAGAGCTGGCTAGTCCTCAGGTAGCTTTGCGCGAATATCCGAAAAACAAATAAAAATAATCGCACTCTGCACTCTTGGGTTGTGGGTGCGTTATAAATTCTCAATTTAAAATTAGAGCTGGCTAGTCCTCAGGTAGCTTT
>NW_013665643.1:928005-942182 GCF_000517525.1 Limulus polyphemus | reverse complement strand
CCAGGGCCCATTATTTCAGTTATTTTACTGAAAAAAAAAATCGCACTCTGCACTCTTGGGTTGTGGGTGCGTTATAAATTCTCAATTTAAAATTAGAGCTGGCTAGTCCTCAAGTAGCTTTGCGCGAATATCCGAAAAACAAATAAAAATAATCGTCGGTCAGGAAATCCGCGAAATATTTAGCGTCACCTGTGAACAACTAATAAAATTATATTCAGTATTTCAATTTAGCTGTCGCTAGATGGCAATAGTTTCATTACTTTAAACGTTCTACAATTATCTATCTGTATATGAATAGTAAAATAAAAAAACAGTTAAATATTAAATTGCTTTTCAATCATCTTCAAGAACATACTCTCCACTTCAGAAACTTATAGATAATCTAAACGCTAAAATGTGTAGTGGGCACAGTAGAGATAGTTCATTGTGCATTTATGTGATTAAATATCAAACTTTAAGAACCTCCGATGAACATTTTGTAATGTAAGCCTGTTACATTTTTGATGAAAGGCATTTCTTGATGTTAATAGTAATCAGTTCGTTTAGCTCTCTAAAACGCTACCTAGTTTTTAATTTCGTCGCAATAGCATTCTATTGTCTCGAAAATACCCAAATAAATAGAAAATTGTCAATTTAAAAAACCTGCAAATGGGGGATCGTAAAAAAAAAGTAACGAAACAAAGCTGGAGATACTGTAGATGTTATTTACTCAAACTACAAATCCTTATTTTGACTCCACCAAATGTAATTCTAGGTTACGGCATGATATGACATGTACTCTTATAACACAAATAAGTAACCCACAGCCTCAAAGTGTTGAGTGCAATGTTTTTGCTGCAACGGGATGAGAGCCATGGACCATCTAATCTATAGTACGAAACGCTAAAAACTAAAAAAAAAATTATTAGCTTCAGAATATCGTGCTTTAAGCCTATTCGAATTATATGATTACCTTCAGGCTATCGTGCATTAATCATATACGAATTACATTATTAGCTTCTGACTATCATGCTTTAAGCCTACCTGAATTGAACAAGAAAGAAGTATTGTACATCTCATTGTGCTAAATCTCGTTTATCTAAAGATGGAACCAACTTTCTGGTAATTATTACAGAAGCACAACCACAATTAAACATATATTTATTTGCCACGTCTTGTACATGTTAATAAGTAGCCTCAGATTATCATTCTTATAACATTGGATACACTTCGCTCGCTGTGCACGACAGTTGATCTTTGCACAATTGAGGGAATGACTGTGTTATCTTGGAAAATTCAGGGAATTTTAAAAAGGGGGGTATAAACAATCCGGAAAATTGAAACATTATCCCAAACTTGGGAAAATCGGGGAACATTATAAGTAAGCCTATCCTCTTTTATTTTATTTAGAACCCCAATGCGATCATAACCAATGTTAATCTTTGATAGGTTGTTTAGGCAGAGTATTCATAATGAATCTAAGTTTCAAATGGACAGCAACTGCCTGTTGTAGAAACGTACAACTGTAGAGGACGACGTTTCGAAAGGCGGAAGGGATTGTGGTAACCTTGCAACCATGCATTATCAACCAATTTAAAACTATTATATGGAAGAAGAAAAAAACATGTTTAACAGCGTATCTTCTCTTTTCTTACGCTTGCACATTTCTTTGTAGAAGTTATTGGTGACAAAAAGATAATCATGAATTACTAATGAAGAAAGAAGATGTAGAATTATTTGAATTTGTAAGAACGCATGTAGTAATTATCTCCGTCACCGAGGGCGGACGGAGGTTATGTTTTCACCATTTTTGACACTATTTTTGCTCTGTAACTCAGTCAAAAATGATCGGATTTTGGTGAAACTTGGCTGACATGTGTAGAATATTATTCCTCATTGTCCTGCCAAAAATGCTTCGTGTCCGATGATAACGACAGACATACGGATACATTTCGTATTTTTTGAGAGCCGAATACGATCAACTTGTGTGACGGAGGTATGCACTCTACTGAGTGCCTCTCTAGTTTTATATATTATTACAAACATTATATGATCAGAGATTTCGCGGCGTGTTAATGCAGGTAAATCAGTCGATCCATATAATTGTTGATTACTAATCTCCACTCTACCAACTAAACGTACTTGTTCTTATAAGTATCAAGCTCATTTTTTTTATCAAAGTGTGTTCGAAATAATCACTGTTCACTATAATATGAGATCTAATTCCAGAAACATTACAGTACTATATATGACTAAGTATTATCATATGCGTTTGCAACTTTTCTCCCTAATACAAAGAGATTTGGAACTGTATCAAGTTAACTAATTAAATAATAGTCTACAAAAATCATCTATTTAATTATAAAACTATTTAATGCGATACATTACACTTTGAACAATTTATAAATACATTTAAAACTCCCAGTGAATCCCAGCGACTCATGATATATAAACCGAAGTGCCACCAGTGGCTCAGTGGTAAGTAAGTCTGAAGGCTTATAATGCTAAAAACCGGGATTCGATACCTGTGGTGGGTACAGCATAGATAGCCCATTGTGTAGCTTTGCATTGAGCAACCAACGGCAACTAAAACGAATTTGTTAGATGTACAAGACTGTTTAATGGAAGAGTTATTATTTAGTTCATTTGGTGATCTAACGTTTAATGATTATTTAGTTTTCATAACAAAAGTGTTAAAGTTAATTATTTCAAAGGTGATAGTTATAACAATTTTCGTTACGTAACTCGGTAAGAGTCATTCATTGTGTGTGCAGTTCAATTGTTGTAGTATTATTGACGTCTCTTTCTCGAAACCTCTATGTTTTTCTCACCATACGAGTATTGTTACATCATAGCGTCTCCAAGTTAAAATTCCAGGCGTCAGTTGGGCAAGGTATATATATATATATATGACCAAGCGAGCGCAAGTCAAGTGAAGTTCAGATAAGAAATAAAGTTAGTTAGCGAAAGAAAACGTGAAGTTAGCCAGCGTGTGAGTGATTATCCTCAACTGGTGATTTTTATAGTGTGTTTCACAGTTGTATTGTAACAACAGAGATAGGAAAAATAATATTCTTGTCAATTGGGTTCTAAAGTAACTATACCAACCTGTGTGAACTTTTGACGAAAACTGTGGTAACCAACAAAACTTTAGTGAAGTAAGAAAAAGTGAAGTTAAACTGTGTGATTATTAGTTTAGCCGCAACAGGCGATATTTTAAAGTAATTTTCATAGTTAACAGAGATAAGAAGAATATTTTGTCTTGTAAAAGGGTGTTCTAAAGTAATTGAACCGCCTGTGTGTACTTTGACGAAAAGCAGACAATTATTTAAAGTTCGAGATATAACTGTGGTAACCCACTGGGTAACATAAGTGAATCTGTCGCAGATTATACAGTAAGAAACAGAGTAGAGAAAAATAATTCCTCTTGTCAATTGGATTCGAAAGTAATTGAATCAGTCTGTGTTTACTTTTGACAAGAAAAGATAATTATTCAGAGTTTTATATACCCCATCAGAGTTTCGGGTTTTCTTTGTGCCCATATATTCCAGTATACGCACATAGAATTTGTTAAAGTCCAAACTAGGACTAAAAAAGTATAATAAAATGTACCAATTTATACATTATATATATATCTAGACTTGTCATGCCCTAGTGGTTAAGGCACTTAAGTTGTAACCTGCGGGTTAGACTCCAGTCATCGAACATGTTCACTCTTTCAGCAGTGGGGGAGAAGGGTTATAATGTGATGTTCGATCCCACTATTATTTGGCAAAGAGTAGCCCAAAAGTTAGCGGTAGGTGCTGCCGGCCGCTTACTTTCTCTATGGTCGGCAGTTCAAAATTAGGGATGACGACAGACAGTACTAGTAACTTTGCCCTAAACAAAAAACCAAACTGAACAAATATAAATGTTTTGACTATTTAAGACGAAAATACCACTTTCATAATCCAGTACTTCTGTCTGGGTTTTAAATATGGGTGGGTGTCTGTGACATGTTGTCGATAAAGTCAAACAATAAACGAACAGCACATAATCCACTTGTTTTAAAATAATATATATTTAAAACAAGTCAAACATATGCTCAAAATTCTTTACACTATAGGATATCACAGTTGTATCCAAAATACTAAAGTTACGAAACTTCTTAGTTACTTTTAATAAATAGTCACTTTAACCAACTTCTTAAAAGTTTATACACCTTTCATAAACGTTTTGAAATGTCGCTGATTTTTCTAAGTATAATCTTAGAAACCATCAAGGAAAACAAATTAACCATTAACGCAACAGATCATTATAAAACATACAATATTTTCAGACAGTTATCAAACCATTAATACTCATAAAAATGTTGAAATATCCTCAGCAAAGCATTACACTACCTTAAAACAGTTGGAACACACATAGGTCTCAGAAACAGCCAGAATTAACCTTTGAAATCAATATAAACTATTGAGAAACCTTATTTTAAACCATTAAAACCTAACTTATAGAAAGCACTAAGACACTATTAAACCATTAAAACCTACGCAGGTGACGTGTTCAAACCGCTTAGAATCCTATATTTTAAGACTAGGACATACATTCAGAGACAGCGGGAATAAAAAAAAATTCCCCAGTAAACAGAGATTATTTACGTCTATACCATTTGGACATTCACAATAAACCCTAACCATCCACACAAACCTCTGAAACAACCGCAATAAGTTACTAAGACTTGCAAAACTATAGAGACATTTCAAAGACCATTAAAATCCACCAAAATAATTAAAATACAAGTTTTTAAGCCATCACCCTCAATCAAATCATTCAGATGCCAGTTTTAAATCATTATCACTTATTCAAACCAATAAGAAATCATACTAACATCAACACAAATCACGGAGAGACACATATAAGCACAGCTATTTGAGAGACGGGCATTAATACAAACGCAACTAATTGAGAAACATATATTAACACAAACCATCGAGGACCACAAATACAAAACACGTTAACATAAACACAAATTTTTGACAAATACGCATTAACACATATCACTGTGCATCACACAGCAGCACAAACAAAAAACATTGAGTAACACACATTAAAATATTAACCCTTCGTAAATTATTAGTCACATTATTCTAAGAATAAAACATTAGGAATCACAAGTCATATGGTGAAAAGCTAGGAACATCAAATCAAGGAAACCATTAAGGCCTGAGAAGTACTATGAAACATTAGCTTTTATATTACTAGTATGAGTAAATAAGTATATTAATCAGCTAGAAAAACATATCTTTATATGATTATATACGTGAATATATATAAATGCATGTGTTATGAATAATATATTAATAAATGTTTTTAAATTTCTTTACAAAATATACATTACAGTGGTAAGCTGCTATTTTCTTTCCATTTATCTGAGTGATTGAATTGTCCCCACAAACTTGGTAACATAGACGGTTGCTTAGCAACACACTCTTAAGTAAAGTGGATTGATCGGATAACCTTGTCGAGTTCTTAGAATAATTAGTTTAATTTAGAATTGTATAGTTTACAGTTCGGGTACTTCTCAAAGTTCCTACTGCAGCAACACAAAGGTTAACAGAGCAGGATCTAAGTTGATATGTGTCTTTATCTATTATTTTAAAGTAACAAATCCTTTCCTTTCTTCCGTCACTCTTGATAAAAGCTCATGTTTATTATGTATCTTTGACGTATTTTGAAATTGAATAGAACTAAATTAATATTTTCGAAAGAGGTAAAAAATTATTCAAATACAACAATCATTTTCCGAAACGACTGTTGGTAAATGAATGCCTTAAATTTAAATTCTACGTTATCTTCCAAGGTAAGAAAATCCAATAACAAAACGAGGACAATCTTGAGGGACATGTGTATTCGTCACATTGCAAGTGATGTTAGGCAACATTGAAGTTTTGACCTCAAAGGTTAACTGTAACCAGATCTTAGAATAAAATCAAACAATGTATCTTTATGAGATTTTGCACGAATTCATGAATACGACTTTCACCTTTTAACCCCTCTAACGCTTAGTTTCCAGGACGTCTTAAGATGATTTGTATGTAAACTTTAGTTTCCAGCAGTCACTCTGAGAACACATATTGCTGGAAACCCTCCTGACACACTGTCAAAGCCCGATACGATAGAAAATGATGGATACCAGTGAAATACAACACATGTTAAGGGTGTTACTTGAACTGCATGAGGAACATATCCACTTACTGTTCTCATAGTTCAAAAATCCAGTTATTTTTTCCAGTACTGTACATAATGGATAGCGTGGAGTTAAAAGTAGTATTCCCAAACATTATCTGTACAGTTTTACATGTTTTAAGATGTAAGGGTATGAATAGCATTATAAGATTATTCGAAACGGAGTAGTTTGAAGTTCCTAAAATCCAGGTTAAAGATGAAGGATGCTTGAGGTTTCTTCGATTACCATTAATTACCAACAAAGGGCACCTTTTCAAGAATGCTTGAGGTTTCTTCGATTACCATTAATTACTAACAAAAGGCACCTTTTCAAGAATGCTTGAGGTTTCTTCGATTACCATTAATTACTAACAAAGGCACCTTTTCAAGAATGCTTGAGGTTTCTTCGATTACCATTAACTACTAACAAAAGGCACCTTTTCAGGATGCTTGAGGTTTCTTCGATTACCATTAACTACTAACAAAAGGCACCTTTTCCAGGATGCTTGAGGATTCTTCGGTTACCATTAACTACTAACAAAAGGCACCTTTTCCAGGATGCTTGAGGATTCTTCGGTTACAATTAATTACTAACAAAAGACACTTTTTTTCGGATGAATAAATAAACGCAGTTCCCCATGCAGACATTCCCTCTACAGCGAGCTAAGTGAAAAACCAAGACACAACATACCTTTAGTATCAAATAAATAGGCTGAGCGCAGCCAGTGGTTATCCCAATACCGCCTCTAGTATATCACTTCCAAATTAGGAACGGCTAACGCAGATAGCCCTCGTGTAACTTTGCGCGAATATTCGGAAGAAATAAACGAAAGGATAAATGATTTTTTTTTTCTCGTTACGTTACAGCAAATATAAAATAATTCTGATTTGCTTCTATTTTTATAATGTTTTAAAAATTTGCACATTCCTTCTTTTGTGTTGCATTCAACAAAATCTACAAATGACGGGACCAAGAGCAACAAATTTACCAGTTTTTCTTTTGTATTTTAAGAAATTCCGTAAAACACTGCAAGCTAAAATCATGTTACCAGAGTTTATTCACACCAAAAAAAATCTTTGATTTACATTCGGAAAACTAACACTGCAAAAATTGTATTCATGCTCATTTTCTTTGAGGAGATTTTTAGTTACGCATTGAATATTAGAGTTTACATTACAATAATTATATTCACTCAGTAATTTTGTTACTTATTTTGTAATTAACGCACTGATATTTCACTTATAATATACTGATATTCTTTGACATGGTAATTTTTTCTTAAACTTCTAATATTTTGTTTACACATCATAATTATGCACACACACACACAAAAACATTTAATTACACAGCAAACTTTGTAATTGAACTGATAAAACGCCATAGTATTAATGGTGTTATTTCATCTTATAATATTGAAAAATATTCACTACATGTATAAAATTGTCAATGTTTCGTTAACCGTTAATGTAAGAACATGAACATTAAACGTGCTTCGTGATCGAGTAATCATTAAAACTAATTTTTCGGAATTTTAATTAAAGAAAAATGTGTTCTAAAATTAGAATATTTGTGAAAATTATTTCAACTGTAGCAAGAAATCTGCTTAAAATCTTTGAAATATGGCTTTGTGTCGTTTACATCGATTGTGTCCAGTACCGGATTGACTCATAGGTCACCTAGGCTCAGGCCATACAGGGGCTCCGTGGGCCACCCAAGTGAAAAAAAATTATGGTTCGTAAAACTAGCAGACCAGAGATAAGAGTGAGGTATCATTATAATTATTGTTATTATTACCAAATATTGCGTAGTACTAGGGCCCCACTAAACCTTAATCCGGCCCTGCTTGTGTCATATATAAACTCATGTTTAAATTTTCTAAGCAAATCACTAAGGTAACATGGACATAATTTGTAATATTGTAATTTGTCAAATTATCTGTATGTTACGTAGCACAGTTGGAAAAATCGTATTTATATTTGCATAAAACTTTTTTCGACTTTCCTTTACAGTAAATATAACTATTAATCAATTCTTGAATTAGAAAATGGCTCAAAGATAACCGAATGGAAACAACCAACAATGATCAATTTCCCAGAAGAAAGATGGCGACGTTATTGGCAGGTACATTCCAGGATAATGTAATTTCGAAACAAGTAACACTTTAATAGTTAAACTATAAAGCATTAGATTTCGGGAAATAGATTTGTGGTACAAGGGTACAAAGTTTTGAAGTAATTTCTAAAATTTTTATACTTATGTTACTCCTAAATTTAAAAAAAAGCAACATAAAAAATATAATTTGAGTTTTATACACGCAAAAATGTGTAAATTAAAATGGTGTTACCCTGTGGGACAGTGGTAAGTCCATGGACTTACATTGCTAAAATCCGTAGTTCGATTCCAGCAGTAGACACAGTAGATAGCCCTCTGTGGTTTTGCTCTAAACACAAACATACAATTAAAATGGTAGAACAATAGATTTACAATTTATCGGAGGTGTTGTAAAAATTTATATATTGTATTTCATGTGGAAAACAAGGTTACAGCACTTAGTTCTGTGTTTCTTTGCGATAGTTCTTATTTCATTCTTGTGCAAAGAAAGATTATAATTTCTATCAGTTTGTGACGTTGGATGTACACTACCGCATGATTGTAAATACGTTCGTGCATTGATAAACTATTTGGATCTAAATACAAACGACTTTGTGTGTGTGTGTGTGTGTGTGTGTGCTTGTACATTTTGCAAGTAGTGATTTCTCCGTGTTTTCTTTACAGTTGAGTTCATTGAATCCTATTGGTGCAACATTTAAAATAATGTATCTTTTTGAATTAATTTTACATTTACGATTTTTTTTTATTTCACACTTAATATATAGATTTAAGACTATTCTACATCTACTCTAACTGTGTTTCTAACCTGTCTACATTTGTTGTAACATTGATGGGAGTTTAACAGTTTCGTTCTGAGTTTACTTACTGATTATAAGTATTATTTTATTACAAGTTGCAGCTTTTACAGAAAGGAAGAATATTTTTTTAGAACAAGTACGACATTTCGATCACTGGTGCAATCATTCTTGTGTACTTGAAAATGATTGCACGTCGTACCTGTTCTAAAAAATATTCTTCCCTTCTGTAAAAGTTGCAACTTGTAATAATATAATAGTAATGGGAGTCTGATTTAATAAAAGAATATTGTTGTTATAAAGTATGTCAACAGAACATTTGTGAAACAATAAACATATGCCAGAATATGTGAGCAGTAACATTACAATAACCAAGTGGTGTGTATCTCAGATATATTTTATTACTGCTAGATTTCTTGTAGTCTGAAGTGTTATATTATTTATGTGTTAAAGCATAGGTTTAAACTTCAATTAGAAGAAATCTGTCTATAACCCAGAGATATGAAGTGTTAGGATAATTAAGACAATTTATAGTAACTCTTGGGGGTGATGAACTGATGTGTAACATCTCGTTCTACTGAAGTTAAATACATCTTTACTGAATAATAATTTCGAAGTATAAAACTGAAATTAAAATATTCTTAAGACGCATACATTCAGTCGTTAGTTCTTTGCCATTAAAGTTTAAAAGCTGAAAGCATTTTAAATATGAAATGAATTTATCAAATAACAACAGGTTCTTTGTTTAAACATATACACTATCCTACCAAAAGTCATGGGACACACCTTTGATTGCAGGAAAATGGGTGTGACGACGAAATTTGGCCTATAAAGGTGATTAGCGGCCCGCTCGGAAGTGATTTCGAACTTGTACACCGAATGATGAGTACACGGAAAGAGTTAACAGATTTTGGTTAGGGTAGTTGGATGTCATTTGGGGAAATTGTTTGTACGTGTTATTGCGCAACAATTAAACATTTCCAGGTCTACAGTTGGCAACGTGCTGAAGAAATGGAAGTCCACAGGTGACAATGATCCAAGAGACGACCAGGTAGGTGTAAAATACTGACTGACAGGAGCCGATGCGCCTTGAGAAGGCTGGTTACCTCATCTCTCCGTCAGATCCTAGAGAATCTATGTTTGGAAATGCGAGCAGCAACAGACAATCCTATAAGTGTTTCCACGAAACGTTGAGAGCTGCATGCTATGAATTTTCATGGAAGAGCTGCAGCCCACAAGCCGTTGATAACAAAAACAAATGCACACCGAACCTGGACCATGGATCAATGGAAATCAGTTCTGTGGATCGAAGAGTCACGCTACACGCTCTTCCAGTCTGATTGACATGCTTGGGTATGAAGGATGCCTGGAGAACACATATTATCTGAGTGTGTTGTCCCAACAGTGAAATTTGGAGGTGGCGGTATCATGGTCTAGCGGTGCTTCTTGTGGTATGGACTAGGTCCACTGGTCGCAGAGCATGAATCAATAAATTCTGAGTCCTACTTTGATGTTCTGAACAATTCTGTGTGTCCTACATTGTGGAAATTCTATGATCGGCCCTTACACCTTCCAACATGATAACGTTCCATGTCACAAAGGAAGGATTGTGAATGTGTGGTTTGAAGAAAATAACATCAGAACATTACAGTGGCCAACACTGAGCCCCGACCTCAACCCGATAGAACATATTTGGGATGAACTGAAACACGGAATTAAGGCAGGCCAAGACGGCCCTCTTCAGTAATGGAGCTTTCTAATGCTTTAAAGGAGGAGTGGAGCACAATACCACCAGCTTTCTACCAGTAATTAGTAGACAGTCTTCCACTACGCATTGAAGCAATCATTAAGGCCAAAAGGTGGGCCAACACGCTATTAATTTCTTGGAATAAAGACATGTTTTATTCATAACTACCCGTGTCCCATGACTTTTGGAGGATAGTGTATATAAACCCTACTACAAAACATTTCAGTGTGTACCTGATGGTGCCTTTACTGGCGAAACCAAGGTCGTAATAAATGATGTATTTGTAAAACGTACAATTGTCTTGTTTTTCCTCAATTCTGTAAATAACAAATCACTAGCATTGAGATCTTTGGAATGGCAAAGAATATATATGAGCACAGTGGAATCACAGCTCTGAATAAGCTACTTATGTGCACGTGTTATTAATATTCTATGTCGTTTTTCTAAATTCCGGTGATTTTTGATTACACTGCTTACCGTAGCTGTTGCATGCATTACATTATGTGAATCTTAACTTAGAAGTTTTGGAACATATTACAGCAAGTTATACGGAGTGCTCCGGAAAGTCTAAATACCCCAACTATTGCTGTCAAACTTTTATTATCGTTTGGACACTGAAAGTTCCATTTCTCATTAACATCTGTTGTTCCGTTTGCCATCTCAGGCCCTGATGTTATTCGAAGACAGTTAGACCTGTCAATTGACCATGATGGCTTCAGTCGCACACATTTCTGGTGGTCTATGTTACGATACTGGAGGTTGTCATCCCACACTGCTGCAAATAAAAAAAGTTTTAATTAACTAAGATTTTAATGTTTAACAATATAGCATAATTCAATATAATTTCCATTATTTTACAAACTTGCTGTAATGTTCTCTAAATATATCAGTTGCCTTTAGGTTTGTTTTATGAAAATCTTTGAGTAGATCCTAACTTAAGAACTTTGTCTTTGATCTACAAAATGTATTTGTGAAGCTTTAGATGATTGAAAATATTTTATTATTGTTGATTGTTTGTTTGAAGTTAAGCACAAAGCTACACAATGGGCTATCTGTGCTCTGCCCACCACTAGTATCGAAACCCGGTTTCTAGCGTTGTACGTCGGCAGACATACCGCTGTGCCACTGGGGGGCATTATTGTTGATATTATAAAAAAAGTTAATATATCATACAGTTCCACATCACTATTTATGATGCTTGTTTTGTTTTTTGCTTATGTCTACAGTTATTTAACGAGGATTAAAATATATGCATGTTATTGTAGGCATAACTAATATAATGTAAAAGTAGTCAAGTTAATACTCACAAGTTTAAAACAAACATATATCGAATATTTAGTTTTGAAGATGAGTGAATTTTAAGAGTTCAATTGATAACGAGTTAAACAATACCAGTTTTTACAGCCTGGAAAACTATTAATGAATAGTGGAGCAACGACAACAATTGTAAACATCTTTAATGAACGTTTCGGAATTACACATATTCCACCTTCAGCAAATCTATAAAAATGGCATATCAAACAATCTTTAATCAATAGAAAATCTAAGTCATTCCCCCTTGCTTTATTCAAATGTCTCTCGCTCGCTCTTTTTAAATGAATGTTCTATAATTGTTCTAACACTATTGGGCTTGAATTTACGTTCATAATATGAGACTTTTACGTCCATAAGTTAGAATTGAAAATCCTTCTAAGGAAATGAGGTGCAATGACGATTCGTTGTGAGAATATATAGGAGAGTTAGGTGGAGTTTAAGTCCAGTTCTGTTGGGAATTCCCATGTGTTCCAAGGTGCGTATTTGTAAATGGCGAGAACTCTTGCCTACGTAGGTGGCTTTACAGCTACCACGTGTATATTTATATATGACCTTTGAACTTAAGAGTGAAAGTAAAATGTCTTTAGTTCTAAAAAAGCTACTCGTACGAAGTGACGATTTCAATACAATACGTAGTTTAATCTGGGGTTAGAAGGACGCGAGTAGCTTGTTGAGTTGGGTTTTAACAATAAAACTTTGTTTTTCAAGGCAAGGAGTAACAAGTGTAGGAGGGAATTTGGAACATGTTTGGATATTATTCGGTGGAGTTCTTTTCTTAGTAAGAATGTTACGTGTTAAGTTTTCTAGCTCCCAATTGCTTTAGTCTCTCGCTTTTTCTTTCTGAATTGAATGTTTTATAATTCTTCTAACACTATTCATTAGATTTTGATATAATCAAATTGTTCTAAAGATATTCAATTTTTCATTTTCATAGATTTGGTGTAGAGGGAATATGTGTAATTCTGAAACTTTCATTAAAAAGATGTTTACAATTGTTGCTGTTCATAATAAACCCATAGATAATAAAAATATCTGAAATAATATCAACATTATATTTCTCAAATTGCGACATCTACAATACCTGACTTGTATTTTTAATCATTCATTATTTTATGCTAATTACTGTCTGGTATCAAATAATCGGGCAAATAAAAGTACACTGTTTGTTAAAGGATCAGTGCTATTTATCTTAACCCACGGTATAAGTTCAATCATTGTTCCTAAAGTGCAATTTAAACCTTAACTTTCTGATAATCGTTTGTTTGTTTGTAGTTATGCACAAACTACACAATGGGCTATCTGTGCTCTGCCCACCATGGGTATCGAAACCAGGTTTCTAGCGTTGTAAGTCCGAAGACATACCGCTGTGCCACTGGGGGGCTTCTGATAATTAACACAGCAGTGTAATAACGTTAAACACATATCAATTTCGGACTTTGAACGGTGTTAATTAAACAAAATCGTGATTTAATAACGTTAAACACGTTTTATATTAATTCCGAACTTTCAGCATTGTTAATTAAACAAAGTCATGACTTAATGACGTTAAACACGTTATATAATTAATTCCGGACTTTTAACGGTGTTAATTAAATAAAATCACGACTTAATAACGTTAAATAAGTTTATATTAATTCTGGTCTTTCATCATTGTTAAATAAACCAAATCATGATTAAATGACATTAAACACGTTTCATATTAATTCCGGACTTTCGACGGTATTGATTAAACAAAATCATGACTTAATAACGTTAAATAAATTTATATTAATTCTGGTCTTTCAACATTGTTAATAAACCAAATCATGATTAAATGACATTAAACACGTTTCATGTTAATTCCGGACTTTCAACGGTATTGATTAAACAAAATCACGACTTAATAACGTTAAATAAGTTTATACTAATTCTGGTCTTTCATCATTGTTAAATAAACCAAATCATGATTAAATGACATTAAACACGTTTCATATTAATTCTGGTCTTTCATCATTGATAAATAAACCAAAGTCATGATTAAATGACA
>NW_013665643.1:909342-927977 GCF_000517525.1 Limulus polyphemus | reverse complement strand
ACATTAAACACGTTTCATATTAATTCTGGTCTTTCATCATTGATAAATAAACCAAAGTCATGATTAAATGACATTAAACACGTTTCATGTTAATTCCGGACTTTCAACGGTATTGATTAAACAAAATCATGACTTAATAACGTTAAATAAGTTTATATTAATTCTGGTCTTTCAACATTGTTAATTAAACCAAATCATGATTAAATGACATTAAACACGTTTCATATTAATTCTGGTCTTTCATTTGTTAAATAAACCAAATCATGATTAAATGACATTAAACACGTTTCATGTTAATTCCGGACTTTCAACGGTATTGATTAAACGAAATCATGACTTATGAACGATATGCGTGCATTATGATTTATTTCGAATATTTGCACAAAACAATACAAGAGCTATCTGTGCTAACTATCCTTAATTTTGAATTGATAGACTAGAGGGAAAGCAACTAACAAACAGCCCACACTACCAATTCTTGGCTACTTTAATCAAATAATGTAATTTGATTGTCTCTCTTATAACGCACACACGACCACAAAGTGCGGAGGGTGATTTTACTGCTTTGGGCCACTAACCAGCTCTTTTGTAAGGACTATATCCCAACTTTTTATTTTAATTTAAGCCTAAAACAATTCATTAACTAGTTTAAATTTGATCTTTGTGTTTGGTGTTTTCCAACACATGATTTTATATAAAACGTTTTTAGTGAACTCTGATTTTTTTGGGGTCAAAACTGTTCTATGTATTTTGTTTCAAGACTAAAAAAAGATACAAAAAAACGTGCATGTTTTAACTTGGATATAAGAGATTTTATTAACCATAGTATGGTATCGCATGAAGGAAGAATAACATATACATGCTAGAAAGTTGGTACAATATTTATGGATGATCCATCTTCCAAATGCAAGATTGTATTTTGGGCAGACAATTACGTGAATACAATTTAGTAAGCTACGTAAGGCTATTAGATTTATAAAGTTAGGTTTTGACTACGCTGAAGATAGCTTATTATAGTTTAACCTGAGATGTTTCCAAATAGATATATTAATCGATAACATACAACCGAATGTAGTGAAATTTGGTTTGAAACCTGTTCAACTCAAAATGTTCAAAGTAGCTTGTAATTACCAGTAACTACGTAATTAGGTGGACATTGGATCACTGAGGTCGTGTTGATGACTACAATATCAGCAATGTCCAGTAGGGTTCTCCGGCCAACTTTGATTTTAGAGCACTTGATACGCTGTATTTTTGTATTCACGAAGTATGGATGCCTGGAAGTAAAAAGAAAGCGAATGAATAAACAAATCACCAAAAATTATTTATCTTCAAACTAATTTAAACTTACCAATTTTATGGCTAATTCAAGCTGAATTTTCAGCTAGGCCTGAGTAGGTTAAACATATGATACGCGAAAACTTTATTGACTACCTTAGTTTGATACGCGAAAAATTTATTGACTACCTTAGTTTGCACTTCTCTTATATATATGTTTATATTTGTCCGAAGCTACTAAACCCAAAAGTACTGAATGCTAAAATTTTGCACACGTGTTCCTTAGCATCTGAAGACATGCTTTCATCTGTGATGAAACTTCTTCCGACACAATTTTCCAATTTTTAAGAAAAACTAAATACATTACATCACTTGCCAATACATTACCACCTTAATGTTTGAATAGATCTAATAATAATCGTACATCTACTTCTCTGATTAAGTACTGTAGCTACGTTCATTCGTTCTACTCATGATGTAATTATGCTATATCTCGGAAAAAAAGTTAACGTTTTCCTTCTTTATTAAAGTAACCCAAGGGTTGGTGGTGGGTGCTGTTGATTAGCTGTCAGTTCAAAATTAGAGATGGCTAGTGCAAACATCACTTGTACAGGTTTTCGCAAATATCCAAGACAATCAATCAATCATTTTCTATAACATTGAAAGTTATTTACATTACTAATAGTAAACTTTCCTTCTTTACGGGTTAATTGGCATATACAAAGGACCTGTGATATTCTCAGATTAATACTAAAAGCAACTGGTAAGTATTAAATCCTCAAAACAGAAAGTTCTTAGGAAATATACCTATAATTTGTTTAAGTCATACTCGACCAAAATAGAGAACGGACACACATGTCTCACTTTGGAAGTAAAGAAAACATTTTATTAATTAAACAATACAGTGACGCGAGATGTCTAATAATTTCTCGTTAAAAGATGGCTTTTCCGTGTGTATCACTATGGAAAATTCTAGGCAAGTCCACGAGACAATCACCAAGACGGACCTGAATAAGACGAAACCAATGACAATTCTGGGTAAAGTTTACCTTTGCTTGGAACTATATTCCAGTTCAAGCTCTGTCAGAGTTTTCCATAAGACGTGTCACCCACGTCAGAATAAACTCATTACCAAAGAAAGGAAAGCAGAATTGTTGAGCGTCTATTTCTAGCCATGTGCAGAAACAGACACGCTTGCATTAGGCCTGACTACGTTTATCATGAGCTCTCAGAGCAGAATTATCGTAGTTTACAGAGTTACACATCTTGTACGCTTGCATTAGGCCTGACTACGTTTATCATGAGCTCTCAGAGCAGAATTATCGAAGTTTACAGAGTTACACATCTTGTTCATTTATAACATTCATTAAGCACAGACAGTCCTATATTAAATTTTAAAACTTTGCCTGAACTATCTGAATAAAGATATATTCGGTTTAGTGCTATGAAAGAAGTACAACCACGATATCTACACTATAGGTCTACCTTCCAAAAACGTTAAGGTTATCGTATTTCTTATTCCGTTTTTAATTATGTATGTGTTTTTAATACTTTATCTTCCTTTTTTTTTGCACTATACAGCCTGTGACTTATCTGCCAATCCACCCGCCCTACCACCACCCCCCAAAAAAAAACAGTAGAAAAAACACTGCATATGAACATCAGTGGCGTAAGTATGCTCTCACCGCCCCCGCATCTTTTGTAGTTACCCAATGACTGAACTACATCATAAACGTTTACTTATCAGCAAACATGCTCGCCCTTTCAGCCGTGGGGGCGTTATAATGTGACGATTAATCCCACTATTCGTTGGTAAAAGAGTAGCCCAAGAGTTGGCGGTGGGTGGTGATGACTAGCTGCCTTCCCTCTAGTCTTACACTGCTAAATTAGGGACGGCTAGTGCAGATAGCCCTCGTGTAGCTTTGCGCGAAATTCAAAAACAAGCAAAACAAAAACAATACTTTTCAGCACGATCTGAGTTTGAACAAACTTTATAAGGCCTAATACGCCTGAATTTTTCTAATGTTAGCACAAATTTGGATCAAGGCAAACAATATCGCTAACAGCGAGAGTACTTAATCGATGAATATACTAATCTTTATAAATGTTTGTTTTATAACACTGTATGCTCCCTGTATTAAATTAGCTATATTAATTACTAGTTAATTTTTACTTCTGATCTATGCACGTATATATTTATATTTCATAGTTCCTTCTTTTTTCTGTTTCCTTTGTCATAACACTTTCAATCATGTAACTAGAGAAATTCAATGTTATTTTTATATGCCCCCTCCCCCATGGCACAGCGGTATGTCTGCGGACTTACAACATACCCGTGGTGGGCAGAGCACAGATAGCCCATTGTGTAGCTTAGTGCTTAATTACAAACAAGCAAAGCTTTTTCTATACATCAAACTATTAATTCATAACATCTTCTGTTTCCATTGTCCTTTACTCAACACAACGAATCTGTATTTACTCTTTTTTTAAGTATATTTATCAGTGTCTACTGAATAATTCAGAAAAATAAGTTAGCAGCATCTTACATATTTTTAAAATTATATAGATATACCGAAGATTCGTGGTTAGAGTCCCGATACCGTAAAAACTCACTCAGCACTTTGAAGCCGTAGGAGCGCTATAAGAATAACAGTCAGATAAGAGTTGTCCAAGAGTTGTCGGTGAGTGCTGTTCACTAGCTTAGTTACCTTCACTTTAACCTATCATTTCAAAATACGGAAGGCTTGTAACGTTAAAAACTGGGTTTCGATACCCGTGGTGGGCACAGCAAAGATAGCCTATTGTTTAGCTTTGTGTTTAAGTACAAACAATCTAAATTACAGACGGCTATGCATAAATAAAGCTTTGTAGAAAATTCTAAAACAACCAAACAGACAACAGAAGCATCATACATGTAATAGATATAGAACACCACAACAAGAGACCTAGACTTATTTTATTTATTTATTTTTGAAGTTGCCCTATGCAGGGTTACAAATGAGGTGTGGCAAGTCGAACGATAGACTGGAGTTCATATTCCTTTAATTATTCTTCAAATTCTATCATACACAGTTCCATTTCTAAAACTCTGTAACGAAATATAAGCTATATAAAACACTAAAATTAATTGAAAGATCATATTTTTTGATCGAACTTATGTTTAAGACTGAAAATGAAGAACAAACAAACCTACACTAGAAACTTTTCTTTACAAATACCAGTTAAGAGACGCTGACTCCTTGGAATTTAACTTAGTCTGAGTCATATAAGATGACTGCTTCCAAAGCGAAAATTGCATGGATTTCCGTGGATGGAGAAAAAGTTACTAGAAAACATGGAGAAAATTCTACGTGGTATTCTCCTAATTACAACAGAAATAAAAAAAAAGTTTTTAAAGCTTTCGTTGTAGTTCTTTTAATGTTATTTTTATACCCGAGTATTTTTTAAGAGAAATAAGACACACAGTTTTTTTACAGACTTGTTTTTACCAACTAATAATATTTTTTATTTATCTACAAGCAAAAGTAGCCGTCTCCAGTGATGGGGGAAGTTGAAGTTAATCTATCAATTTAAATTATTTCATGGACTTTAAAAAGGTTAATTGTGTTGCACTCTTGGTTTCACTCAGAGCCAAATCTCTAAGCTACTTATACCCACCCAGTGAGAAAAGTAATTGTTGAGCATTTCAGTCATGTTAATAGTCGCTCAACAATAATATATGGCAAATCTACATTTAATTCTTTAACTTATGTCACATTTTGAAATATGAATGATAGCGTGATTAATTAATAAAATTTAGCATCAACATTATTCATGCCTATTCTCTCGTCATTTCAAAAGTGAATGTTGAGCTTTGCCTGCGTACGCAGCTTTTCAAACGTAGCGCGGGGAGCGGCTCCCGTTAAACTGGAGACAGAAAAATCCTCGGACAGACACCACGGTTCATTTAACCAAAAACATTAAAGCTCTTTCAACATTTCACCATCAGGTGGAAAGCTAGGCTTATTGGTTCGCACTGTACATGTTTATAAAGGAACGCTACTCTAACAAGTATAATAAAAAAAACTTTCAAAGTAGGGATTAATGTATACGTAACCTAGCTAGCTATAGTAATATAGAAAGTTTTAATGCTATAAAACATACTGAAACGAGAAAGTCCAAACTACAAAAACGGATTTACTTAAACATAAAAATAATAAAATTATCCAGACTAACACAATTACAGGAAAGTAGGGATGATTTTTGAAAAGATTAAACGGTATAAGTTATGTGCATTTCTAAATATAAGTTTAACTTAAAGAAACATCGATATTAAAATAGATATATGATAATAAATGCGTCAGACAAGGGACCCCAGAAACAGCTACCTTTAATTTTTTCATGATGTAAAATTGTTTTCAGACGAAATCGTACATTGATGGATCATTTAACTAACATTAAAAATTCGGTCACTCAAGAGGAACAAAGAAATATTATTTATAGTGTAAAATGCATTTGCGGGAAGGAAATTTACGTATTCAGGAACTCAAAAAACATATTTTCGAAACTCAAGACATCTCTGCTGTATACAGAAGAAATTAAATATAACAACATCGACTTTCTAGACAAAAGGGACTTTTGTTTTACTACTGTTAACATGACTAACCTGGTTTTGTTGCACTATTTTAATATGACTCTCTAGGTGTTGTTGCACTGCTTCATCCACAATTATGTCAACAATGTTTCTTTACATACTTTGTTGCACTATTTTAGTATGACTCTCCACGTGTTGTTGCACTGCTTCATCCACAATTATGTCAACAATGTTTCTTTACATACTTTATTGCACTATTTTGATATGACTCTCCACGTGTTGTTGCACTGCTTCATCCACAATTATGTTAACAATGTTTCTTTACATACTTTGTTGCACTATTTTAATATGACTCTCCACGTGTTTTTGCACTGCTTCACCCACAATTATGTCAACAATGTTTCTTTAAATACTTTGTTGCACTATTTGAATATGACTCTCCATGTGTTGTTGCACTGCTTCATCCACAATTATGTCAATAATGTTTCTTTACATACTTTGTTGCACTATTTTGATATGACTCTCCACGTGTTGTTGCACTGCTTCATCCACAATTATGTTAACAATGTTTCTTTACATACTTTGTTGCACTATGTTAATATGACTCTTCACGTGTTGTTGCGCTGCTTCATGCACAGTTATGTCAACAATGTTTCTTTACATACTTTGTTAAACAACGTTGTAAGGTAATTAATTATATGTAATTTTAATGTTCATTATTAATTTCTTGTTGATTCTCTATTTTTGTCAACCGTGTCAAAGCATGGTACCTTTATATAGATGTAGTCGTTATTACTTGGTCAGTGCGAACCACTACTTTTCTAAATGACACGAAACTTGGATATATATATTTTTTTAACAGCATAATGATTTGGACCCAAAAAGGGCGTTCTCCACACGTTTGCTATTGAAAACATATATGTGTCGCTAATATTGCACTGTTTCGTTTATTCCAAGTCATTTCCGACCACATCGCTATTTGAAATTTCATTTTACTGCATTCCATTTTAACCGTTTGTCTTCTATTCGATTAAGCTTAGCCTTCTGCCTGACCAGCTCTTTAAGGATATAGAATACTCGTGGTTGAATAAAGACTTTATTAGGTGTTGAAAAATAATTCTGTTAAATCTGTCTCATTTATTTGTGTTATGATAGTCTTTTTAATATTACAATAGTGAAAATGCCTTACCAAAACCCAATAAGGATACCGTGTTTGTCTTCTTCCTGGTTGTAATTACAATCCACTGGCCAGACACTGTCGATGCTAGACCCGTTTCCAATAGCTCTAACCCAATAATAAGAAAATGTGGGATATCTCTGGAAAAAAAGAGACGAGTTTTTGTTATGATCTGCAACTTATTGTCAACAAAACAGAAAATGATTTGCTTACCTCACCCCAGGTTTGTTTTATTGCACCAGAAGCTGTGCAAAATTACATCGAAGTGTCCCCTATTATGCAAGTCAAACATATATCAAATACCAAAATTAACACGAATTGAAAACAAATGCAAAGAAAAGAAAACACACATTTCTCTTCTTTTATTAGGCTATGTTACACTTCTTTTGTTGCACTTTTTGGTTATTGTACTGTTTATTCCTCCAGGTCGAATTAATTTATTTCAATGGAATAATGGGACTTGACTGTCACTCACGGTCCCAAAATGTGCAGCGCGATTTTTCGAAAATAAAATGCAAAAAATGGACGCCAGATTTCACAGTCAAGCATGCTAACCCATGTGCCGCGCCTGACCCACTGGAGAAACAGATGATTTGATGACATCACCTACGTAGAAACTTATCAGCTAAAGATAAATGTCGAACTGAAATTTTTTATGCTCTAATGAATTCACTTTCCACATTTCTTACACATTGCCAATAAGCATACGTCAATCACCCTCCAAGGAAAATTTAGCTCTTAAACAGAATATTTAATTATCCTCAATATTGTAGGTCTAAAAGTTGCTTATAAACTTAGTTTTCATACACTGATGAGCAGAATATATAATTCCAGAAAAATTCCTACAAGTTTATCAAACGAAAATAATTCAAATGTGACATAAACTTGTATAAGATGCCAAAGAAAATGAAAAAAAAAAAAAAAACATTTCCAAAGCTAAAGTTGCATTGTATCTCTGTGTAACGTTACCTGCTGCTAACAACGAAATGTAAAAAAAAAACGAAATACGACCAGTTACACTACAGCAGAAACAGTGTAATCTTTCAATAAGGACCGCTCAACCCGAAATAACCGATAACCTAGACTTTGAAAATATTATAGATAAATTTGTTAAACACGGCTATCAAAAGACAATATCGTATCTGTAGTACTATAACATATTGTTGGCAGATTTTGTCATTTGTATTTTATTTATTTTTCTAATTATTAATTCAAGAAAACTCTTTTTGCATTAGTCTGTTTGTTTTTGAATTTCGCGCAAAGCTACACGTGAGCTATCTGCGCTAGCCGTCCCTAATTTAGCAGTGTAAGACTAGAGGGAAGGAAGCTAGTCATCACCACCCACCGCCAACTCGTGGGCTACTCTTTTATCAACGAATAGTGGGATTGACCGTCACGTTATAACGCCCCCACGGCTGAAAGGGCGAGCATGTTTGGTGGGACGGAGATTCGAACCCGCGGACTACCCTCAGATTGCGAGTCGAGCTCCTTAACCACCTGGCCATGCCGGGCCTTTTTGCATTAGTATCAAGCAACACGTGGGCCATCTGCGCTTCTCATGCAGCTGTGATTTGGACCCAGGTTTTCAGCATAAAAGGTAAAAGGTGAGCTAGTGGAGGACTACTTATGTACCTTAAATGCTTTCGTTATGAATGGGCTTTGTAAAGGGCCTCTAAGCCCCATAACCTGACCCTATTTACCATGACTAAAGATTTTTCCTCGGGCTACATATACTAACTTTAACGACAAAATATTCACTTTTATGCAATGAGTGGCAATGATGTTTGCAAACAAATTGTTTTTTTTATGTATTATAACTACCAATCCGAACATTTCTTTGAAATAAACGGAAAAATGGTTTTGAATTTGTTTTAACCTCTAAAAACCGAAAACCCGGAACTACAACTTGAGTCATAACAGTATAACTCTTTTTCACATTTCTTTGTTTGTTTGTTTATTTGTTTGTATTTAAGCACAAAACTACACAATAGGATATCTGTGCTCTGCCCACCACGGGTATCAAAACCCGGATTCTGTCGTTGTAAGTCCGCAGACAAACCGCTGTGCCACTGGGGGCTCTTTTTTCACGTAAAATCTCTAAAAGAGTTAGAAGAAGCCTTGAGGTAACGTACGTTATAACTTTCTTATGTTCCTCAGCCCGTAAACCCTCAAACTAATAATAATGATACTTTGTATAGTAGTAGTCCATACATAAAATATTAACAAGAACTGTCTAACAGCTTCGTAAGTCATTCTATATAATACAACTATAACTTTCTTATGTTCCTCAGCCCGTAAACACTCAAACTAATAATAATGCTACTTTGTATAAGTAGTAGTCCATACATAAAATATTAACAAAAACTGTCTTAACAACTTCGTAAGTCATTCTATATAATACAACTATAACTTTCTTATGTTCCTCAGCCCGTAAACACTCAAACTAATAATAATGCTACTTTGTATAGTAGTAGTCCATACATAAAATATTAACAAAAACTGTCTTAACAACTTCGTAAGTCATTCTATATAATACAACTATAAATTTTAGAAATCGTAGATGTTTGGACACTAAGCATATTGCAACAACTTGTCACAGTTACCGAGTAGATTTTCCATCCGGGACTTGTGGCTAGGTCTGAACTGTTCTCGATGCTAAGAAGCTCACACGTCTGGCCATCGGGAACATGATGTTCAATTGAATTTATGGCAATGCTGTAACATCGTGTATATCTAATACATTTCCGTCCACAGTGTGTAGCAGAGGATTGGAAGGTTTTGAAAACAGTCGTTGCCGAACCTTGCATGTCCTTCTGCCTCATAGTGAAAAATCCCGACCTTATTTCTACACTATAAACGACAAAAATACAGAATACTAGAATTAGAACGAAGCCGACAGTATTTTCTCCCATTATCTATTTTTGGTGATTTTGCAAGTAGGCTAGAAATTGCTATGTCAGGATTGTAAGTCTGCGAATGTTTGTTACAACTGTGATTTATTCCAAGTATAAATGTTTATCAGGCAAACCGTTTAAATAAAATATTGATGATGTTTCTTGTACGTCACAAAGTTATGTTTTATTGTTTCTCTTCATGTGGTTAATAATTCATGATATAATGTTGTTGGGAAACAACAGAACATTATGCGCAGAAAAATTTTCCTCTTTTCTGTTTCTCTTGTAATATCGAGAAGTCTTCCAAGACATTACATTATTGTCAACTGGCACTTGTTCTGAAGAGTGAATCAATAATTACCTGTCTCTGGACGTTTAATGCCCTCCTGAAGCCATTATAATGTACAACTTTTCTGTACCTCTTCTACGCTCGAATTTCATGTTCCTACAGTTACACCCTATTTATGCACGCATCTAACGATTACCAATCTGACAATATCGTCTGTTGGTTAACAAAAAAAAAAAAGAAAAAATAATTTCGGAGAACAAAATCAAAATTTTACTTCATTTTTTTGTTAACACTATTAAAACATGTTTTCTAGATCTCTATAATAATATATTTATTGCTTCCAATCATGTTATTACTCAAAGGTGGTTTTTACTCTTTAGGAAGTCATGTACAGAATGTCACGTTAATAGCAATATACACTGTAATATTAACTATCTTGTGTTCGTAAAAAGGGAAATAACATTTCAACTGTCCTTGGGGAATACATACTAAAATCTTGGTCTATCAGACTTGAATCTAGACTATTGTTCTAAAACGCAATTACTAAACGACAATGTTATGGAAGTATTTTTATATCAATATCCCAGCTAACAGTGCTCGATATAAATTAATCAAACAACTAAAATATTCGGTGTTTTAGACTTTCAAAACTCTGAGGCCCTGACAATTTCAGAGAACAGAAATTACATATCCTGGAAATACAGGCAAAGAAATGACATCACGGTAACTTGTGTTGGGGATATTATTATACATCAATATAGATTAAACAAAGCTTCTACGATAGTTGTTCGAGCAGACAACTAGCACAGATAGCCCATTGTGTAGCTTTGTGCTTAATTACAAACAAACACAATATTGATTGTACTGTTTAGTATATTGAATGTCATTACTTTTAATGTTCTATCAATGTTTATTACTATAATCGTTTTCTAAAGACTGTTTTGCATTGCTAGCTTAACATATCATAAGTACAGTAGGAATGCGCCAGATGTGCAATATGTGCAATACAAAATTAACATTTCAAACACACTGCAAACAGCACTTAAACAAAACTTTATATGAACTTCACATATACTGTTGAGTAGTAAACAAGTCAACTGCATAGTAACAAACTACCAAAGCACTTTAGAAAGTCGGTTGAGTAAAAACAAAAATTGCACAAAACCAGAAATTTGTCAATCTGCCTGACTGACTGATTAACGTTCTGCCTTCACTTTATGCAAGTCTAAAGGCACTTGACTGAATTACGCTACCTTGGCTAAAAGCGTTTTTCTTAGTATAACTTATAACTTTGGTAATAACAAGTAATAGCAATAAACATTTTACAAAACTACTAACGAGCTAACAATACACTAGTAGCCATATTCTATGATTACTAGCATGCTCTGTGAATTGCCAAGTAACAATCCGCTCTCATATCACGTGCGGGTGCACAATGGCTAATGCACATGGCTACATGATCAGCCTATAGCTGTATCAGCTAGATAAAAAAACGTGGACTACGTACATTATCTAGATCTAGGTTCTAACTATGATCTAACATTTGAAAGCGAATTTTTCAGTTATATACATCTCACTCGAGGGTTCTGTGTTGAACAAAGCAGTTCTGTCCCAGCAGTCGGTGCCTACGTAAGGACGAATACTACCACTGCCAAAGTCTGATATGACTTTGTTCGAACAAGAACAATAAGTTGTATAATTTACCTTTGCACTGTTTTCAAACTAAATGTGACATATTGATATCTAAGGTTGTATTTGAAACAGCACGATTTTTTAAATATGCTTTTCAAGGAAACAAAACAAGAGAAAATGAGAAAATCTTATGTTGATAACTTTGAAAAGTCTTTTTCCCAGTGAAGAGAGCATTACTGCAATAATAGAGATAAGGTTAGAAACAGTAATGCTGAATATGTGAAACAAACCTTGGCCGTTAATCCAGCCAAAGAAAAGGCTGCCACCATGGCTAGATGGCAGAAACACTGTAGTAAAGATATCAGCAAAAGCCAGGAAACTTCGAGAGATAGCTCTAAGAAAAGATACGAAAAGATTAGGCCTACAGCCTAGTCACTTTTGAGACCAAGCACCAAGAAAAGCTACTAGAAGGATAAGCCTAGAGCCAAGTCACTCTCGAGACTTAGTATAAAAAACTACAAGACAAGTGTAATTTTTTTAAAAATAAAACAATTAGGAAGTAGAGATGGGAGCACCAAAAAAGCAAGGAAACAAGGTGGGAATGGGCGGGGTAACAATATAACACTTGATGGTTTTTGACATGGTTTAACCTCAAAGTGGGTGTGGCCATCATTCGTGTGTTACTTTGAACTTTGATCCAGTTATAGACGTTAACTGAGTTTTATCAGTGGCTCATCCTTTCTAAATACTCAACAAATTTAAAAATTTCAAAAATTAGCAGTTTGATCATATTTTTAGCCCACCCCTTACTAGTCAAATAGCTATAATGTTTCCCATAAGCAAAGTATGACTATTAGAGTTTCCTGTCTCACTTCCGACATCAAACACCCCCTCTTATGATGTCATGTATTTCGCTAGGATCACGTAATTTGATTATATATATATGTATCTGTACTTGGTTGCTGAAACAAAGTTTGCAACATAGAAATTTGTTATATAAACTGTTCACTTAGTTTATACAATTACTAAGTTACAAAAAAGCACACAGAGTAGGAATGGGCAAAACGATGGCCACATCCACTTTGAGGTTGCACAATGTCAAAAACCATCAAGTTTTGTAATGTTATCCTGCTCATTTCTACCTTGTTTCCTTACCTTTTGGTTCTTTCCTTCTTTTTAATTCCTTTTTATGATTTTTTTTTTTTTACATTTGTATGTGTGTGTTTATATATTATATACTAGTATCCTTTTCGGTACAAAAAATGAATCATTAATATAGACCCCCAGAAGAAATACTTCTGTGAAAGAATTAGATCGATAAGATTCGTCATTTTTTCTCTATGCTTGTCTGGAAAAGACACATACTTACTTATTTAGATGAAATTTGTTGAAATAGTGAAATCTTGATTTGCTCCATAAACGCGTATATAGCTATTTAGGCGTCTTTATAAGTACAATAAATATTAGCTTTTCTCAAACAATACTGCAAAATAGTAATTCTTAATATTTAGACATCTTAAAGGTGGTTTTAAACGGGTGATTTTTATGGCTGCCATTTTGTTTCACCACGATCCCTGCTACCGTATTTAATGATAATTTAGGGACGTAAAGTGACATTATACGGTGTTAGTGCACCAGAAAATTTCCCGGTACCGCCAATGGGGCAAAGTAAACAAGGATCCAGGGACTGCTTGGCTCCTGGGATCTGGAGGACTTATAAGACGTTCTAAAATAAAATCAAAAGTTATCTTTAATTTTTAAAAAATGAAACTAATATTTTTACTACGGATTTTTTCTAAATTGTTCAAGAAAATATTGAAGATGAAAACAAAAGAGCAAGAGTGTTTAAATATAGAAGAATTATATACATATACAGATCACTTATACTCTTTCTCAAAACGTAATTACTCATTTCCGTTGTGCACCTCATAAATATGAACTACTGATTAATGCTAGTGAGTAAAAAGCAAATGTCACAAAATTAATTACATTGTTTGAAAAGTCGTACACGAGAAAACTTCAATTTTTGGGCATTAGATTAAAATAATTATAAAAACTCAATTTCTCTCCACCTTACAGCTTGCAACGGCTGCTTACGGAAGCATTGCCCTTGTAGAAAGTTCTTTAGGAGTGATAAGAAGTTTCACAATTGGCTAAAACTGTGGATAAACTACTACCTCAGCAAATGATAAGTCCTAGAAACACACGCATGAGAAGCAGTTCATAAAAAGGACTTTCTTAATTGCAACTAGAGTTACGTGAATTATGCTAACACAGAAATTCAAGCAATGAAATTAACAATTTCGGAAATAGGCACAATTTTTTTTTCGTAATAATCCACAGTGTATAGTTTTTATAGTTGAAGCTACGCCCTTGTAAAATTATATATGATAAGTACATTCATAATGTAATATTAACGACGGAGATAACAAAACCATTTCTGTACGTTTATATGCTGTGCTTGAGCCTGCATACACTAAACAGAAATATTAAAATACGTATTAAAACAAAAGACAGCAAAATATCATCAAAATACCGATCGACAGTTTTGTTTTTGTTTATTTTTGGCGTACCTATGGAAAATTAAATTAAAATCCCATATAATTTGGATGGAATGTCTATATATCAACTGGCAAATGTGTTATTTTTTACGTTTTCTCACATAACTAGAAAAGAAGATAAAGTAGTCAACGATTCACTCATAAAGCAAGGACATCAGTCATACATTTAAAGAAGGTTATGAGTTATCGAAAACTGTACGCAGCGCTTCGTGTATTTAGGGGTTAATGTTATGTGTGTACTTTCAACTCCAGATTTTTTTAACAGATGGTCAGTATCACTATACTTTTAGCTCAAGGCTATTGTATGAGGGTCGACCTGTAGATATGCATTGTTGGACAAGGCCAATAGATACACAGTTAAAACAACCATACTGTGAACTTAAGACTGTTGCATTAGGTATTTAATTTGACTACTCAAAAAATTAATATCACCGTAAAGCAACATAAAATGGTCAACGCTTCGACCAAGTAACCTTTATTAGTCTGTCATGGTGGGAACTGGCATAGCCTGGTGATCAGGGTACTGGACTCACAATCTGCCAGTCGCGGGATTGAATCTCGTCACCGAACATGATCGTCCTTTGAACTTTGGAGGCATTATAACTTTACGGTCAAAATAATTATTCCTTGACAAAGAGCAGTCCAAGAGGCAGCGGTGAGTGGTGAAGACTAACTGTCTTCCCTCTAGTCTATTAGTTCAAAATTAGGGATGGCTAGCGCAGATAGCTCTCGAGTAGCTGTACGCGAATTCCAACAAAAACAAAGCAAACACACTCTCAGTATGATCCAGAAAGTTGACTTTTTTTTTATTGTTGCTCACAGCAGAATTGGCCATTTTGTATTTTAACATCCAATAGTTGTAGTTGTGGAATTCAAATACCACATATCCTAATTCTTTCATAGCGTAACACATATCTTTCAAATTTGCTAAAGTTCTAGCTCATAACACGATAGTTTGTATGGCGTGCGAGAAATCAGGCCTAGATGTTATCTGCTTTTTCAGGGCCTAGTTATATTTTGTGAGGTAATTTTACAACTATCGCATGGAGCGGTGATATTTCCGAATTCTTGCAATTCATCAGATGATGCAGCTATAAGGATGTAGATCGTGAGAACAGTTTTAACAATCTTGAGAGAGCTAAGGCCTGCAATAAAATGCTGTGTTTTCATTGATGTCCCTAAATCTATATATCGATCGACTGTGCATTAAACAAATAAGATAATTTAGTTACATATGGATTCTGTTTATTTACTTCAGTCAAAAAGTTTTTATGTTAATTTCGCCATTTTAGTTTCAAACAATGCGAGACTGCTAATAAGTAAACCATGGATATTTAATTACGTTCGTAACACCTATCTGACACCTCTCATTTACAACACGCAAAATTCTATTTAATTACGTTCGTAACACCTATCTGACACCTCTCATTTACAACACGCAAAATTCTATTGAGAAATATTGGTGTCTGCCATCAGGGTTCGGTGTGGTTTAAAATTAAATGGTGCAATCTGCAAGTTTGTTTACATGTTTTACCACAAAGGATTCGGATGAATACTCTAATACACATGTCATTAACCCTATGCCAAACTCCGCAGGGCTGAATCTGACCTCTCGATGTCACCGTGAGACGTAGAAGTTATCATTCTTTACATCGTTTGGGTTAGTAGCGAGCCCAGAGTCATCCAAGTCGTGCTAAGAAAAAAAAAGACTGACAAGGGTTTGTTTTTAATTATGCACAAAGCTACACAAGGGCTATCTGTGCTCTGCCCACTACGGGTATCGAAACCCGGTTTTTAGCGTTGTAAGTCCGCAGACATACCGCTGTGCCACTGACAAGGGAACTTAGTCAATATGCGAACGTGAGTAAGTTACCATGGAACGATCACAATGCACGCAGCGAACACTAACTGTGTCTCATTTTTGTGGAGGTATGGGGCCTCTGCTTTTTAGTCCTCGTTATTGACGTAGTACAAGGAGCTGAAGTGTACTACGTAGTTTCTGCTGCTGTTGTACCAAAATATGACAAAGCTGGTCTGGGAGTGACGAACCTACATTTAGTTTTAGTTAAGTTTTTGTGCCAAAAAAAGAACAAGAAAAAAAAAGAGGAGTCATGCCTTTTACTTTCTGGGATACGTATCGGAATCTTCAGGTAAAAATGCAGTGGTATATCATCCAAGACCTTCCAGGAGGTCAGAGCAGTTAGGAAAGTTATGTGACCTCCAATTTCGAAACTATAAGCTCAAAATCGAAAAGACTTGTTGATCCTTATTTCTCCAAGCTTTTTAATAGAGTATTACGGTACACATATTTCTACATTTTGTGAGAGCCATTTGGTCACAACTGAAGGTATTGTACCATGAGGAACATCCTGTTCTGATTTTACATAAGAACCATTGTGTGCTGTGCAGTCGTTGAGTTAACTGAAAAACAGGGGCAGCGGTAAGAAAGGGGGTCTTACCGAGACTGAAGCTACCACAAAATGTGCCTTATCCTCCCATGTAACTCCTATATCCAAATAAAAAGTGCTTGCTGCAATTTAAATAGATTTTCCCTTTTGTTGTGTGTGTGGATAATGTACTATAAATACATAAATGTACTCTTTAACAACCTACGTGAATAATTTTAATGCATCAATGTTACTCAGGTACATAGTCTAATCTGACTAAACAATACTAAGGATATTTGTGTTTATGACATATTCTGAGTAAACATATTCACGCTGTCGCCACTGGTGGTGAACAATTAATTCTGAAAATATAAATCTAACGAGTTTTACATTTGAGTAACGTGGTTTTGAAAAATCAAGCATTATGAGATTGATGAATGTAACCAGCAGAGATGATCTGAATCAGTTACTTGTGTGGTTTATGTATTTTAAGAACCATATATACATGGCTGTTACAAGAAATTACAATGTATCAGAGTGGAGAAATATGACTTGTTATGAGTTTTATGGGATCCTTACAATCTTCAATTGTGTATGGTGTGTGTTGTATGGGATCTTTAGTAAGATCTTCAACTGTGTATGGTGCGTTTTGTATGGGATCATTACGATCGTCATCTGTATATGGTGTTTGTGTTGTATGGGATCATTACGATCTTCATCTGTGTATGGTGTGTTTTGTATGGGATCATTACGATCGTCATCTGTATATGATGTGTATTATATGGGGTCCTTACGATCGTCATCTGTATATGGTGTTTGTGTTGTATGGGATCATTACGATCTTCATCTGTGTATGGTGTGTTTTGTATGGGATCATTACGATCGTCATGTGTATTGTATGGGATCCTTACGATCGTCATCTGTATATGACGTATGTTGTATGGGATTCTTACGATCTTCATCTGTGTATGGTGTGTATTGCATGTGATCCTTATGATCTTAATTTGTGTACGGTGTGTATTGTATGGGATCCTTGAATATGGTGTATTGTAAAACTACTGCTGTTTCACATTTCTTCATGCTCTAGTAAAATTTTCTACTCCATATGAAAATTATTGTATTTTTGTAATAGTCAGTATATTATAATGGCTGGAGACGGCTTGAATGGGTAATGAAGAAACACTTTAATATAAGTTTAACATAACAGCAAATGTACAACGTTTCGACAAGGTTTTGAATTACCCATTCAAGCCGTCTCCAGCCATTATTAGTCTCAAAGTGGGTTCCTCGTCACCGAAGTCAGTATATTATGTTATTTAAAAAATTAGGTGTGGATAAGACGAAACACTGTATAATATTATGAGTTTAGTTTCTCTTCTGACTGACAGTTAGTACAAAGCCAGCTAAAGCACCTTTCAAAGAAACAATTCAGTAAATCATTCAGACAACAGAAATCTTTATCATATCAAGAGTATATATTATACAGCCCAGGAAGATTGACACAAAAAACTCAACTCTATTAGATACCTTTCAGACTGGCAGTGAATATTTTTAGAACTTAACTAATAGCACCTTGAGAATCTTACTGACAAATACAAAGTAAAAATTTATAAAAGGCTTTTAAAATGCTACTGAGCCAGTCACATGGAGATAAAAAAAACATAAAAGGACTTAAATTTCAGCAATAAGAAAGGAAATATTACATAAAATGTAATGTATGCCCCAAATTTATGTATCTCATGATGGAATTTTTTGCATCTTTATTGATGCTGTTATTGGCATTAATATATTTGTTTGTTTGTTTTGAATTTTCGAGCAAAGCTACACGAGGACTATCTGCGCTA
>NW_013665643.1:897146-908374 GCF_000517525.1 Limulus polyphemus | reverse complement strand
AACTCTTGGGCTACTCTTTTACCAACGAATAGTGGGATTCACCGTCACATTATAAACCCCCCCCCCCCACGGCTGAAAGGGCGAGCATGTTTGGTGTGACAGGGATTCGAACCCGCGACCCTCAGATTGCGAGTCGAGCAATTAATCACATTAAACTGTTTAATGTGTTGATGAACAGAACTAGGATATAGAGACACTATAATAAAAATACAGCACTTATGAGCATAAAGTAGTGATAAGGTGCATTACACCCATTTTTAACAAGATAAGTATGTGTTAAGAGATGATTGTGTAGTCAAATTCAGACGACTTGTTAAATATTTTATAAGTGGATCATTCTGTTTATGCAGCTATGGATGGTACAGAATTTTGGGGCATACCGTACATAAATTGTAGAGGACACTTGAGTTAAAACAGGTTTATAAAACAATATAAATATTTGATAATATTGTGGTTGAACTATTAATGTAGCAATAGTTATGAACAAGGAAACACCTTGTGTCAGCATTACAAATTCAACAGAGCTTTGATTCTAGTTTTTTTTCTTTAAGCAAATTTCATCGACAATAAAACTGATGATTAGCCTGTCAGATTACTTCAATAACACAGCCAATGGATACTTTAAGAAACTCATAATGCAAAACATACAATACAGTTTTTGAAGCAAATGTTGCTAAGAACTTCCATGGGTTTTATTATGAATTTTCTTTTATCATAACTTCATTTAGTATTCTCATCAGAAATTAAAAAAAAAAACAACTAAAAAATGTTAAGATATTTACGAGTATCAACTTTTACAAAAATAACATCATGTTGAGTATAACTAGCAGAACAAAAACATTTATAAATCTAGTGTCAGAAAACATGAATTGGGATGTTACACGATAAGACACTAAATTCTCATATAAATATAGAAGTTTATTAACAAAGTGAGCCAGTTAACCCATATTTGTTTTTCATTTAATATCAGTATCAATCCAAAAAAGTATGCAGCAGATATGCTTACACAAATGAGGAACATCCTCTTAACAAAAAAAAGCTCATGTTGTAACACGTGTTGTTCACAGCACTCTCAGCACTGTATCACTAAATACCATCAAACCTATCAACTAATATTACTGTAACATCGGTTAACTAGCTTTTACCTCATGTGCGATTGCTTAGAAATGAACACAATATAACATCAATTGTTCTTCATGTTTGAAAGTTCTCAAAATACTTATAACCAACTTTCACCAATTAAACTTATATGAGCTTTTAATCAACAATTCAATCCTTAGAGCAAACAAAACAAAATTTTCTTAATAAAATTTACACTTTACAAGCTTTTCATAATAACAACAAATTAACTTTAAATAACTTTAGTGCATAAAGTCTATAAACAAATAAAACCAGTTTACCAATAGGGTTTACAACTCTAATTTTTTTGAAAAATCTTATATAATCATAACAGCTATAGCCTCGGTGTCATTGGGCATCTGAACCATTCTCTATAAACGGACAGACATTGAAAGGAGTGTCATTAAATTGTAAAGTAACAAAATAATGGTAGAAGGTGAAGGAGTCATTTCCCCAACACAATAGGAGGAATGTTCACACAAAGGCCACCACCTGAAAGAGTTCCATAACTGAAAGCAGCAAAGTGGACAAGGAAAAGACACCATGGACAAAATTTCCAGCTCTTAACTTTTAATGACCTGATGCATTGAACATACAAGTCGCATTCAACCTCATTCCCAGGTTCCTAAAATGTAGCATGTGTGAGCTATTCATTTTTGTTATTACCCTTACTCTCCAGATATCACATCTAAGAATCTAGCATTCTTCAGAAAAGGAAATGCAGTATGAGCTTATCTGTGAAGTTATTTCAGTATTGAATACAATTCTAAATAAATCATGTCTAAGGAGCAATAAAACTGTCATGAGTGATCAGGAATACTGCACTTTTACCTACACTGTGAAAGAAAACACTTTGCCAAAGTATACTCAAAATTTAAAGTTAAGTACAAGCAACCTAAGATATCGTGGATGTCAGAGTAGAACAACTACACACACAAACAATTCAGTACTGCAACAGACATATTTACAAATGCAGAGCTGTAAAGATCACAAACTGGGGATTCAAGGGATATGATAAAAAATGACCTGGTCAAATGTATCAACATTGACCTTTTTTGACCACATTACGTGGCCAAGTTTTGGTGCATATAGTTGTGGAGATATTACAAAAGACAGAACTTGCATAGGTACTTGTTTCCAACCAACTTTACAGATGCAGGCAGTCCCATTATGAGTTGGATCAAACCTATTGAAACATGCTTGGTCCAATTGCTTCCCTAAAAGGCAGGATGATGACCTACCATTATAAAATCATTCTTCGAAATCAGATTAACTCTCTGACGAACACTTTCACCCAACTTGAAATATGACAATGTACCTATCTGACAAGTGTTGTTCCAGAACTAGAATGCCAAGCAAGAGGAAACCCAAAGTCATCTGCCATGTTATGCACACTTAACCTCATCAAACTATTATGCTGTATTCTTAAAACTACATCATTTTCTCACTCTGACATTCCAGACAAAATTGGAGACAGCTCTTATTGAGGAATGATGTAATGCTCCAAATAAAATTTTCCCACCACCTTGCTGCTTCATTGTCCAAATAAATTGGTTCTGCCCTTAAGATTTTATTAATCCTTTTTTGGATAAGTTTTCCATTTTTTGAACCCCCCCCCCTCAAATTTATAACTAAATGCATTTTATTTAACAAACTAAATCTAAAACATAAAATAAGTTTGCCAATAATTTTTAACCCTACCCTTCAGAAATGTAACAAATTTTGATTAAAATATTTAGTGGATTAGATTGCAAAGGAAGTGCTATCTACCATAAAGTGTTAAACTTTCAGTTCAGATTTTATGTAGCAAAGAAAACTTTCAGCATAACTAAAAATATAAATTTTGTGTTTGATTACATTTCAGGATCACAAGTGATTTAATGAACAGGGATATTTACTGTTAGATTAAAGATAAGCAAACATTTAGAGAGATAAATTACTTAATGCACTGTGTGAAATTTGAAGCAAGACAGTACTAGCATATAGATATTTGAAAAGACATTTTCAAAAATGTATTCATCCTTTTTTTTGTAATCGTTGTTCTAGGTACACAATAACATCTGCACATGATAATTATACTGTTTCACTCAACTGAAATAATTTGAACATTACAGATTATGCAGTGAAACTATTTAAATTAAGATGAGTTTGCAGACAAAAATCATTTATCAATCTAAAACGAGATCAGATCACAAGCAAACCTTAAATCTTATACAACTAAGATTTATTTCCTGTACAGTAATTTTAAAATATTTGTTAAAAGATTCAGTCCTTCTAGCTATTTATTATTGTGCCTTGACTGTTCTTTAGCAGTCCAATGAGATCCATGTGATTTGTTAGGTGATGCAAGGCCTCCAAACTAACAGTGATTAAATGAAGTGTATCCTCCCATCTTTAGTAGTTTAGGGGCTCCACAAAATCTTTCATGTGGTAAGTTTCCTTGAAAATTAAAATTACTACAATAATATGCTTCTGTAGGTGGCTTAAACAAAAGTTGTGATTTATATGTTTTTGGTTTCAGGATATTCAAATATTCTAGTCGGATCTATAACTTCATATGCAATGATATATATATATATAAATAAACACACACACACATACATATATTATGTTGTATGTGGAGTTTCAAACAGACATTGAGTTCATACAGAGGTACAGTCTGTTTCTAGTGAGTTAGTAAGTGTATACACTACCACCATAAAGATTTAAAATGTTACAGTGAACATATATACACACACACACACACACAATAGTAATCTGACCAAGAGAAAATTTATAAAAAAACTAACAAACCTCCTATTTCTGCTTGATGCAATGAACTATTCACTTTTCACACATACATATTGCAAGATAAACCTTCTAACGATATATTATCTTGACTGGAATTATACAACTATCAAAGAGAACTTTTACTAGATACCTGACCTGTGTACTAAAAATACAATTATTAATAATTAACAAGATGAAAAAACATGTTATCAACATAAGTAATAAAAGATTAATTATAATTACAAACAAGTATCTAACTTATCACACTCTTCCATTACTGAATGTAAATTTCTAAAACACTTCTTGCACAAAAACAAGGTTTTAAATAACATTAACTTGCAGAGCAGCTGACTTAACTCGAAACTAAAATTACATTCATACACATTAAAATAGGTTTTAAAAACATCATTTTTACATACGAATATCATAGTCAGCAACATCAACCATAGAAACATAGTGTATAATTACATTTTATAAAGAATGAGTACAAGTCCTTCAGTAAACTTGTTTCTAGAGGAGATTGTGACGTTTTCATAAAACAAACACTTTCTCCATTGGTTAATAAGTAAGGTCTCGTATGAATTCAACTCCATCAAGCAATGATGACCCATGAGGTAAAGGCAGAACAATTTCTTCTGGTGCAAAATCTATCCCAGTATCCCACACTTGGTGTAACAGATTCTTCATAAAGTACTGTCTGTCATGCTTCATACCAAGTGACTTTATAAAGTTCACTTAATTATAATCACTTCATATTACACAACAAATATTAAGATATATATATTTCAAGTTATAAATCACAGAATATTGAGAATAATTTCAAGCTAAAAGACTTTTTATTTGTTTTGGTGTTGTTTCATCATTCAGATGTCTTGTTGTGTACCTAAGTAAAGATATGAAACATACAAATTATTAAATAAGAATTAAAAAAAACATCAAAAGACAAAGATGTACAGATATCTTAGAAAAGTATAAGATGCACAAGTTTTTAGAAGAAAAAAAATTAAATACAGACTAGGGATACAGCAGTGATTAAAAATTAACAGTAAAAGCATTTTCAGCATGGTAACATTGTCACAATAGATTAACACTTGTAATAACAGACGTTGATATATCTTGTAGACTATGTAACAGTAAAGTTCATACAAGTTACCATTTTAGTACTAAATGTGCTTGGCAGTGCCACTAATGACGAGTGATGTTCAAATATCCTACTGTTTATGGTGTGGAATAACAACTTGCACTTTCTTTGATTCTGTAGCTTTCAATATACTGAATGTTTATTTTATAAAATTAACATTTTCACTGGAGACCAAAAACTTGAGGTCAAAACTCACCTAAGAGCATTTAGCAAACCTTCTACAACATTAGGTGGTTGTTCTTTTAGAACTTTAATAGACCCTTTCACCTGAAATATAGAGTATATACTAATGTTTCTATATAGAACACGTACATTAACTAATTTCACATTATAAGACAAGATAAACATCACTTAGCAATTCGTTTACACTGATTTAATAATTGCTTTACTAGTCATGTTTAATGATGTTATTTCTAAAATTTTTTTATTATACAGAATTTTTACCAAATTCACTGTTAAGAATGTTTTAATAAACAGGAAAACAAAATAGTATTTAACAATCATAGCTACTCCACCATACAATATATGGGTATAGCAATGCAACAAAATCAGTTTATGCTATCCCAAAACCATTAGAAACTTTCTATTTCTCTCGAGTCTAATATACTTCACTTACAAAATAATTTGTTTTTTTACTCCGTACTTCAAGCTTCTGACTTGATGAGGGGAAAAGCATATTGAAATACAAATTTCAAGCCATAAATTTTTAACAATTAAAAACTGTTACAGTATAGTTTTTCAAACCATATTTACACTCTCTTGTTTCTCTCTCTTATTTTTTTTTCTACAACAAATGACTTTTTTTTTAAGTGTTATGAGCTTCTAACAATGAATCCCTTGGTAGGTCAGTGATAAGTCTTAGGACTTATATTACCAAAATCCAGGATTCAAGTCCCCACGGTGGACAGAGTGCAAGCAGACCATCATGTAGCTTTGCCTTAAAAAAAAAACAATGAAGATAGAAAATCGTAAACAAACTATTATTGCTGGTAACGAGTTAAATAATTTCTATTTATAAACTTATTAAAACAAAATTCAGCAAAAGAATTAGAGTTGTGTTAAAATGGTGTTACTTACATCGACATGTGATGTCTTTGCAAAAGCTCCTATAGGATGAACGTGGTCATAAAGTATGATAACTCCAACCATCACTCGTAGAACAAACAAGTTGGTGTCCTCATTCTGGAACCTTGCATAAAATCCACTAGAATAAGATGTTTAAGATGATATATCCAATATGGTAAACAGCAATATTCTCTAACTAATGCACTAGTAGGCAAAACTTTAGGCTAATAAATCGTTTGTCCAACTAAAAGGCATACTATTTTAGAGAATTGGAGTACAAAAACGCCTCAATATACAGACAGCACTTTCAACAAAACAAAGACCTACAGACCAAGTATGAAATTTGTGGAAGATCTTTTAATGATTTTTTAGAAATGTTAAATATATATATATATATAAAAATGGAACTTTTAGAACTAAAATTTAAAAAAAATTACTAAGATGAAAGTTAACATTTTCCTAAACTGAAAATGTATTTGATAGATACTTACCTCCTTTCACACACAAAAAACTTTCTCAACTTATACTGCCCTCTATCAGTGCAAATTTTCACTCATTACTAGCCTTGATACCCTACTTATTTCTGCATACTAACATGCAAATGATTATGCAGCACTCATCCACCAACAGGAGTGCAACAATACTTCTATACTGTAACTAGCACTCTCTCTAATCTTGCAGCTATTAACCACTTTGAGGTTGGTCAGATCATACCAAACCATACCAGAAGGTAAGTAACTACCAGAAAGACATTTTCAGTTTAGGAAAATGTTAACTTCCGATACAATATCTTACCTCCTCTCACAAAAGTCTGAATCCCACATTGAACCAGTGGAGGGTCAGTGACAAGATGATCCCCCTTTAGAAAGCACCCAAAGGAAAACCATGGGAAGTGAGAAGGAATTAAAAACAACATATCTGCACCACCAATGTGTCACCAAATAAGACGGAAACAGGGAAGGACCCCAAGAAAAAATTACAGAAATAATGGCCCCCCCTGGTGTAGAGTGGCTATTGTGCCATAGACTGAAATGAGAGTTCAATCTCAACCAACACCTGGTGGCATCTGGAATTGTTCATCAGGTCTATGGTAGGAAGAGAGCTCTCTACCTTTTACTTCAAAAATGAGTACCAGCAGGGAAGAGGAGCTTCCATACCAAGATCTCACCTCTGTATGCGTGCACCTCCAACACAACCAACACAAAATCTACCGGTAACTGACATCCAGCAGATGGTAGGAAAGTGGAGAACCCAAGTGGGTGTTCCTCTATGGTCCAAAACCTGGCAGCATTGGGCATTTCTCATTCAGTCTGTGATAGGAGGGGGGTACCCAGCCTTGGACATGCAGGAATTCATGTGTCTCGTTTAGCTACAACCAACACCAGATCCACTGGGAACTGACATACATTGGATAGTAAGGAGAGGGATCACCATTTGGGGTTGCATCTCCAGTCCAAAAGCTGGTGGCATTTGGGACTTATCAACCAGTTCTTGGTAGGAAATAGGGTACCATCTAACAAAATGTGAGGACTTAGGTGGCTGCTCTGGCTCCAACCAACATCTGATCCCTGGGAACTGACATCTGGCAGATGGTAGAAAGGAGGGTGCCTCAGCCAGAGAGGCAAACTGCAATATATGGTGGAGTGCTACATACAACACCTGGCAGCACCTGAAATTATACATCAGATCTGTGGCAAGAAAGGCATCATACCATCTACACCAGCAGAATGCCACCATCCTACTCTCAACTGAGTGGTATTGTGCACACTCAGGAGAACAGGCCTTCATAGATCACCACACCAGTGGCTATGAACCGGTAAGTGGCAAGGACTCCCATAATACACTAGAATAAGGAAGGAAAAAATGTGTTGGAGAGTCTGGAGGACCACGGCCCCAGAGATAGAGTGCAACTGGTACCGCAATATCCTATTTTGAAAAGCAGAGTGATCACATCAACGAAGTTAATAAACCAACACCTGGCAGTAGCTGGAATTGTACATCAGGTCTGCAGTAGGAAGAGCCTCAATGCCATGGATCATCAGAGATGGCCAATAATCCCTGTCTGCTTTACTCATGTTAGTCCATGAGTAAAGGAAGGACTATAACCCCTTAGGACAGACCAAAAAAGTACTTGTGCAACATACGTAGGTGAACCACCATGGAGGAAGAAAAAACAGGATAGAAACCAAAGGAAGCTATATACAAAACTTCAGTGCTTAAGACAAAGGACCTGATAATGCCTCGAGTGAAGATGGAGTGCAGGTACAGTTGGATGATGCATGCTGGAGTGGAAATCATGTGATAGCCAGCCAATACATAACCAGCAGCAGAACACTACATTGAATGGTCCAAAGTATGGCAAAGACACATGGGAGGAGAAGAAAAGGAGGATATTCATATAGATGTCAACCCGACCAATCCTGACTGAGAGTATTGACCATTCCTGCCAGAGGATGAGGAACTTGAGACCAAAATCAAAGAAGTGGTGTATTGAGAGGAGTGGCAAAAGTGTCCAAATCTAGGACACCTTACAGGGCACACAAAATCCCAAAAATGGGTAGATCTGAAGAACACACCAGAGGGAGAACCTTGTCAGGAACAAAGATAATCCAAAGTGTGATCATCCACAGTTCATGGAAGTTAAGGCATACTGACCCCCGAATGCAAATGCTCCTCAAAATGACTTACATAAATCCCAATATCCAGGGAAGGAGGAAACACTAAAATAATGACCCAAAGGCTAGTCCCTGAGAAGAGCAGGGGTGGAACAAAAGAAATATAAGGTAAGGACAGAACATAACATACCTAAATAATCAAATCCACCAAAGGGGAAAGAGGTCTGGGCAAGTCCTCCAAAACAACACGCAATAGAGAGGTATATTCCAAATCCAAAACTTCCCAATCACTGAAAACCTTGGTAGGACAATCATCAGTTTGTTCTATTTGTTGTGTGAAATTGGTCAATTCTCAATGGACCAGAGTCATTACTTCATGGACCGAGAATCATGATTCCGACCCATTGGACATGGTCAATAATCCTGCAGCAACAGCTGTAGCCGTGACCACCTGAAACTGCGAATGCACAACTTACAAAATTGAAAGAGGAGAGAGAATAGATAAAATAATTTGTAACTCTCCACAAAAGAGAATGAAAATGATAAAGAACAATGTAAGTAAAGTAGAAATTTATGAAACTAAAAATGAGGATAAGTGAATCAAACCATGAGAAAAAACACGACTATTCAATAAGACTGTCAATCAAGAAATAGTTAACAGCTGCAAGATTACAGAGAGGATAGTTACAATAGGAATAGTGTTGCATTCCTATTGTTGAAGGGTTGCTGCATATCATTAGCATGTTAGTATGCAGAAATAAGTGGGAGTATCAAAGCTAGCGGCATGCAAAAAGTAGCGCTGATAGAGGGCAGTATAAGTCGAGAGAGATTTTTGTGAGAGAGGTAAGATATCAAATCCGAAAGAAGTATTTTTAATGCTTTTTTTTTCAAAAGTGTTCCACAACAAAATTTTGGAAATTTCAATATCATAAAAAAATGACAAAAACTAAATCAAATTATATCACTTTATTGAGCCAAAAGCATCCTAAACTTCATGCAACTTAAGTGTGACAAGGTAAAGGTCAAGGAATATCAGTGATTCCCCCCTCCCACTCTGGTCTTATATTCCACAAAATGATTCATTCAGCTAACAACTCTAAAAACTGTTTGATGACAAAAAACCCACTTTGAGACTAATAAAGTTTGGAGATGTCTTGAATAGTCAATGGAGAAAACTTTATAACAAGTTTAACATAATAATAAATGTACAATGTTTCAACAAGGTTTTATCATTATCAGCTACAAGTAGTTTACCTAAACACAGGAATATATATATATATATACATATATACAGTATGGAACATATAGGTCACGTGACCAGAAACTGCTTAACAGCTTAGTAAAGGTATCTTGGTACCCTGCTTCCAGACAACAAATGACTCAAAAACTATTCCCTTTTTAACATTTACTGTTTGTAGTAATGATAGAGTTTGGAAGATATGATTGGGATACAAATATACATATAACCTTTAGAATAGTTATTAAAAAAAACTCTGATTATTATGAATACATAGAAATTTTTCACATTATACACATGTTCACTGTTATGTTGTTTAGGTTAATTAGCATAAAAAATTAAAGAATCAGTTTTTCAAAAAACAAATAATAATAATTCTAGAGAACTTACGGATTTTCAACCATTCGTTGGCAGACTTTTGCCATTGTGCCTAAAGTTTCTGTCGTATTCTCAATGGGAAGGTCTTTATTGTCTGCTACAAACTGTGTTGTTGCATCACTAAGCATCTTCAACATGGGTGTGGCATGAGCATAGAACAGGGACATTTTATTAGCTAATTCATTTGGTACTTCAAGCTCTTCATCTACAGGGTCCTAAATGAAGTTTAACAAGGCTCATTTAGTGAGGCTAAATGCAGAAATCTTAGGCACTCATAAAGCTGACTGTAGTGATTTAATAACAGAAGCACATATTGAACATTAAAGATACAAAACTCATTAATAGTCATCCAATTAAAGTCAATACATCATATGTATTGATCAAAATCATCAATCCATGATAAAAATTAAAATTATCATTAAGAATACTGAAATTAAATTAAGCACAGCGAGATCTATTCCTAATAAAATATTTTAAGCTCAGATGCATTTTAGATATATATAATTTACGTACTTTTATGCATATCACAAAAGACCTAAGTGAAAAGTGTAGTCTAAAATAATGCATTCGAAAAATTAATAACATAATAAAAACTAACAGAGATGGGACTGAGTATAATTAAGTACTCTACAATGTTATATGAGTTAATGAAAAACCTAAAATATCATTGAACAGAAAGATTTATAAATTTCTCCTATGAAATATAATTCCGTACAGACTAATGGGATAATTGTTCTAATCATCTACTGCCAATTATATAATTATTAGTTAGTTCTAATTTGATTACCTATCATTGTTTTTTTGTTGCTTGCAGTGTGAATGCTTTAAAATTTTCACTCCTTTATAATATATATAAATGAACAAAACAAGCCCAAACAAAAACACAATTAAATTAAAGATCCTG
>NW_013665643.1:894382-896377 GCF_000517525.1 Limulus polyphemus | reverse complement strand
CAAGCCCAAACAAAAACACAATTAAATTAAAGATCCTGCATAAATTAAAAGGGTCCCCAGGGTACAGGCTGTAATTTGAGATATAAAATATGCTCTGGGTTTTTGAGGTACAAAAACCTAGGGCACATTTCATATCCCACATTATAGCCTGTACCCTGGGGATCCCTTTAATTTATGCAGGATCTTTAATTTAATTGTGTTTGGACTAGTTTCATTCATTTAAGTGTCATTTATCACAGGTTTGGATTTGCTGTTTTTAATGCAGTCCTTCCTTTTGATTATATTTTGCTTGACTACCTAAGTATTAATTTCATATATGTATATATATAAATATAGTACGACTATTAATTAATAAGTTTCATAAAGATTAATCCGCACTTTTGTTTTCCATAATATTCCATCCAACTGTTCCAACTCTGAACTAGAAATGATGTACCTGTGAAATGTGAGTGAAAAGTACCACCCTAAATCAGTAAATTTAGTTATTTCTTCAATATGTCATAATACTCACTGAAACATAAAACAATCCATATTAAGTTGATTATTTCAAAAACAAGAGATATAAATTTGTAAAACTATAGTACAGAAATAGATCTTTAAAGTAATGTATGTATGTAATATGAATAAAACACTTGTGAGTCAAGCTTTAAAGTGGAAAAAAAAAAAGATACTTCCAGAAAGTACTGCATTAGAAATGTTCATTAGCAATGCTGGCATCAACTTTTGGATGCTTTTCTGAGAAGTTACTAGTACTGCATTAGAAATGTTCATTAGCAATGCTGGCATCAACTTTTGGATGCTTTTCTGAGAAGTTACTAGTACTTAGCTGTCAATGCTGCTGCTTATACGCTGAGGTTCAAACTATATAGAGAGAGAAATTTAAGATAATGTTGGTATACTGCCAACATACTGTTCCAGACTGAGTTATATACATCATTGTTCTTTGGACCAGCATTTCTCAAACTTTTTAATAGCAGGGACCAGCTTGCGGCCTCCCTAAACTGTTATGGCGCATTAAGAGCAATGAAAAACCATTATGATTTACTTATGAATATTCTGCCAAATGTTTGTTTGTTCGTCTTTGTGAAGTCCTATAGACGGGCAACATTCCACAAAAGTGTTGTCAAACACTGCTTTAATCTACACATATACAGGCCATAAATTAATGCCACTTTTAGTCATGCTAGAATGTTAGGTGAAATTTTGTTCACATATCAAAAAGCCATATGAAAAAAAAAATAATAATTATAATAATAAACCAAGCTGAAGATTACCTTCCACCTCAAACACCATGGAATAATGAATTTCATATCATATAAACGTTTTTGCAAAACTTTGCCACAGAAATTAACACTTACTAATGAAGAGCCACTACATTCATATAACCATCTCTATAGCAGTCTTACCAAGTACTATGCTACTTAATATGGTACACAACACATTCCTATATAGTACATCAAATAACAGTTATGATGGATGTGCTTTGACAGCAGAAAACTTATAACTTTATTAGCAATCATAAAGATTAAATATGCACAGGTAAGTTTATAATGATTTGTCAATATTAATGAAATTGCCTATACTTTGTCTTGATACGTATCAGTATGTGTGTTCAGTACAATACGTTGTTTCTCACCATCTACCAAGATTAAATATGGATAGGTAAGCTTTATATTGTTTTGTCAATATTAATTAAATTTCTGATACATTGTTTCGAAACATACCAGTATGTGTGATCAATACAATACTGTTGTTTCCCACCATCTACACGTTATTCTAAATCAGTGGTCGGCAACTTTTTTTGATCACGGGTCAATTTTTTTTTTTTGAAAAATTTAGCATTGTGTAGGGTCAGTGATAATCATATAGTTATTAATACCGGTACATGTATTTTAAATGTGCATGTTTATTTACATACAAAAAAATTAATAGTTCGACCAGTTTGATATTTTTCCCTAAAATTGATCTTAAAATTCTCCGTAGCCATGACTCTTT
>NW_013665643.1:882743-893650 GCF_000517525.1 Limulus polyphemus | reverse complement strand
GACTCAACAATACGTCTCTCTCTCTGTGGAGTTCAATTACACATTGGTGCCGTCAATTCTTGGCGGCTTATATATACAATACTACCGCATATCTAGTAGCCTCTCGAGACTTCAGGAAAGGGCGTGAACGTTCTAGAACAGTGGTCGGCAACCTTTTTTGATCGCGGGTCAATTATTTTTTTTTTGAAAAATTTAGCATTGTGTAGGGTCAGTGATAATCATATAATTATTAATACCGGTACATGTATTTTAAATGTGCATGTTTATTTACATACAAAAAAATTAATAGTTCGACCAGTTTGATATTTTTCCCTGAAACTGATCTTAAAATTCTCCGTAGCCGTGACTCTTTCCCATCTTTCCTTTAATATCGTTGTTCTTCTCACATAGCCGAGAAACTTGAACTGAACAATGATTGTGCCCTCACGGGTTGCAATGATGAAGCCAACTTTTGGGTGGGTCAGCCAAATTATTGCCGGGTCATAGGTTGCCGACCACTGTTCTAAATCATGCATTCAACAGTGAAGAGTCCAAATTTAATGTTTAAGTTACTAGTCCAGTGAGCAGATAACTTTGCAATTTTACTAATTTTCTTCTAAATTCACTGATCACCATAACTTATGTGTAAACTATGCTACAGTCCTAGGTTTAATTATCAAAACAAGTACATAAAGGAGTTTTTAGCATTTTAATATGCTATAACATAAACTTTTATTTAAGCCTAATAAAAACTGTTTCTGAAGATAACATGAATATTACTTTCACATTTACCCTACTGGATAAATAACAATTATTTTGTTTAACACTTTTATAGCATTAATTTGTTAATTCATCAAAAGAGGAAACAGAAACAAGTATTCAAACAAAGTTGCAATATGATTATGTTGTTAGTAACGAAGAGTAAATATTTAATAACTGTTTCCCACAACTTCAGATAAACAATTAAAAATCAATTTAGCAAACATTGTAATTTAAGAGAATTAGGAAATTTTTGATAGATTATCCTTTATATATTAATAATTTAAACTTCTAATATTGTGAACAACCTAAGAATAGTAGTAAACCAAGCCAAACAATTAGTTACAATATTGTAAAGAAAGCAGTAATGAACAATACCTCCAAAGTCTGGTCTACATTAGTTTAAACCAAGAGGAATGCTTATAGAAGAACTATTAATAGTCTTAGAATGTAGTTCAAATTAAGCAAACAATATTAATGGGATACACCTATGTAAATGCAAAAACCATTAATTTCTTTTTTTTTTATCATAAAGAAAAATTATGAATGCTGGTCATATTAGAAAGGGCCAAATAATTATCTATAAAATTTTGTAACTATAAATAATACCATTCTTCCTTAGCTGCTGCTACATGTTACATGATTTTATAAGTGTAAAAAATAAAATGTACAACGCATGATGATTAGTACACTTGAAATAAAATAAAGTTCTTGTATTTTTGTAATTCCTAGTCATACACACTTCAAATTTCACACAAACGATTTGACTACTATAAAACAAATATAACAAGCAAATGTTTCTCAAATTCCCAATTCATTTGCTATTCAACTCATTATGATAAAGATATGTACCTTTTCTACTTGATTAACTAGATCTCTGGATGGTAGTTCTGTGTATTGTGGAACACAGTGAACTACCATGATGAATCAACCAATACTCTACTACTTTAAAAGCAAAAGTTGTGTTCAGCATAGAAATATTTGTAGATTAAATTATAATGGAAGAAAAAAAATAGAAGCAGGCAGCAAGCCACTTGACTCAATGATATTATAAAACAGATTGGACTGGATTGGGAAGCTTGAATTTGTAAAGTTGTGCAGCCAGCAAAGAACAGTAGCTGTCATCTCTCAAAGCTGGAGAGGACATCACGATTAAATTATAATGGAAGAAAAAAATAGAAGCAGGCAGCAAGCCACTTGACTCATTGATATTATAAAACAGATTGGACTGGATTGGGAAGCTTGAATTTGTAAAGTTGTGCAGCCAGCAAAGAACAAAGAACCGTAGCTGTCATCTCTCAAAGCTGGAGAGGACATCACGATTGATTATAATAATTCAATGTATCATACTTATTTGAACTTTAGTCACATAGGTACACTACAGTTTTATAGCTAACTAATACTAACAACTTACTTGGTTTGCTAATCGAAGCCTGCTGACGGTTCTTCTGTAGTAGCTAAAATCATTCTGTATTGCAGGGTTGGTCATCTGAACAACAGCATTAAAATCAAGTACAGAAATTTAAAATATAACAAAATTTACAATAAAAACATTTTATAATTATTTACATCCTGGTCAATCATGAAACTTTTCCATAATCTGTTCGGTAGTAAAGCTTACAATTAACTACTTCCTCATTTATTTTATGACCAGAAATATATTTTAATGAGAAAAGTATTTCATTGAACTAGAAAATAGGAAAAAAAAATTTTTTTTATTCTAACTTGTTATTAATTTGTAAGTAATAAATGAATATCAAACCAGAAAAGCATAGAAAACTTAAGGGAAGGAATGTTGCTGTAATACATTTTATATTCTTAAATATTATCTTTAAGAGAAGATAATTTGTTTTAAAATTTGAATAAAAAACAATGTAACAAAATGTATAAAATAATCATGCAACAAATTTTACTAGGTTAATGTAGATCTGACAAAATCACATGAAATAAATAAAAACTCATTTTAATAATTATGGTTATTACAAAACCTTTGATTTAAAAACTATTAAAATATAAAAGAATCATCAGTTTTATTTAGGAACTTGGATATGGTACAGGGTGTTGAAAACATTTTGCAGTAGATATTCAATGTGCTTGCTATCACATTCAACCAGCATATCAAGTCTATCCATATATAAAACTAATGCAAGCATCATCTACTCTGGACTATGTTAACTGGTATTCATAATAACCCTACACACTGACACATATTATAATTAATTTCAACAATATGAGATTTGAAAAAGAAAGCCATGAAAGAAATGCTAGATTTTGAGAAAACACACTTAAGAATACATTATACTGTGGTTTTGAAACACCTTGTACCATATCCAAGCTAGAACACACAGTTTTTAAGGAACAATAACTTAAAATATTGTGGTTTCTTTATAATGACACTTTTTTGTACTTTTTACAGTATAGATATCTATCACCATATGTTTTTATTGTACATATTTAAATATCTGTTTTTTGCAATATATTTCAGCTTTTATTTTTTAAATAATAAATAAATAAAAAATGTAAACAGTAAAAAAATTAGATTGTTTTAAGACTATTTTTCAAAGTTTATTAACATTTAATATGTTAAAGATTGGAATAAAACATTTCATTTTACCTACTTTATTGGCAAGAGTTTGTTTAACAAGCAATTAAATTCCCTGTTCACATAATTGTATATTTAGAACCACAATCATACAAATTTTTATGCACATAACCTTTGGCCACTAGACATCTAGAATCTGTACCACAAAAATATTTCTTACGAGCATATGCCATGTCTACAGGATATTAAACATCTACCAGTCAGAAGTTTGTTAGGATATCTTTGGGCTGATTATAACAGCAAAAAATAATAATCTGATCCACACAACAGGGCCAATTTCCTTGTCATATCAAATGTGCATTTCTATACATTTTTGTCTAAAACCATAGTTATATTTTTATCTTGTGAAAGTATCTTCTTTACTTCAATATCCCATATAAAGCCTCTAGTTTTCTGGGGATTCCTGGCCTATTTTTAAATATTATGGGTAATCCCTAAAATGTTTGAAATGTAAAGGAGATTCCTGGAGCATGTGAATGGCAGGATCAATTCAAACAAAGTGTGATGAATATTAACATCTTAATGAAGAAATACCTAATCTTTTGGTTAGTATTAATATTTTAATCTCAAGTCACATTATTTTTTGCAAGTTTATCTCGATTAACATAAAGATTATATACATTCTAAGAATGGGATAATCAAAAACAGTTGTTTTCAATAAAGAGTTTTGTTTAATATTACACCTATATCAACATACATATTTGCAATTGCATTTTTCTTTAAAAAAGTCACATCTGCAACTGATAAAATCAGATTAACATATATATATATATATATATCTGTTCTTAAAATGTACCAGTTAAACCTGATAAGGACTGGTCAAAAAGTTTGGACTCTGATCTCTACCCTATACAATTTATTCTGATGTTAATGCAGTCTACTGAAAATATATTTTACACAATTCCTTAGGCTTACAACCCATATTTATTTAAACACTTACAAATATCTACTTTAAATTAATGAGGTAAATCAAAAGTGTGTAAGACTGAAAACAAAAAAAAGAGAGAGAGTTACAATATTAGTACTCAAAATAAATTAAAACAGCAAGAAATAATGTGATTAGGTGTTTGAACGTCTCTAAGTTTAGCAAACCACAACTCTGGCTGAGCCTTGCTTAGCACTTTGCTGAATACAAGAAATGTGGTGTTTCACATCACACACACACTTATGTTATATTAGTTGTGGGTTTCTATATCACTTGTTTTCAAGCCTTGTGAAAAAAAATATCTTATCTAATAAAACCACATCTAACAACTTGATAAACAATTAAAACAATTAGTTTTATAAACAGGAAAATGTACAGAAAAATATATATTTCATCAGAACTAATACTGTAAAATGTTCAGCTGTCTTCTCTATCTATATAATAATATGCTTGTTTGTGTGTCTGTTATGGAAATGATGTGTGTGCACATGCGTATTTAGATAGTAAGATGCATGTGCATTATCATGACAGAAAACTGAGTATTATTATAATAGACTAGCAGAGACCTGCAAGACTTTTGCACTCAGATTAGTGTCTTTATTGCACCAGTACTTCTTTAAATACAGGATTTCTAGGATAATACAAAATAATTCTAGCCACAAACAACAAAATCTTGTCATTATATAGTTCTGCTGTCAATATGTGCAGTAAGAATTTTACCAAGAAAAAACAGTGTAATCAGGAAAGCTCAACGAACAATTCACTACAACTGCTCTGTGAAGGAATAACAAAAAAGGTGAATGTAAATATTCCTTATTAACCATTTAGTACAAAAACATTAAAAGCTTGAAGTTTTCAAAAAGGTCTGATGTTAGGTCCTAGAATAACATTATCAGTTTATTTATCAATAGTACTAAGTACAGTATAGTTTAGTCCTAACTAAACTAATGTAAATAAAAAATACCCAATACAGTGTTAATTTATCTCTTTATCGTACTTAGGCCTAACATTAGTTAAGGTTTTATAAAGTAAGACCTAAAGACAAGTGGACTTACACATTTCGGTGTCTATTATTACATTTTGTTTGTATTATTCTATAAATCTTGTATTTCAAAAATATTGTTGTAATAAAGATACTAATGTAAGACCAAACATTTTGCAGGTCACTGCTAGTATTGTAATATTGCACATTAAGTATTCAATATTCAAGGTAAGATGAATAACACATTATTATCCTCACTTTAAGATCATCAAATTTCAAAACAAAGTCCAAGATCTCAGCAAATTGCTTGACTAATGCTTGTTGAGTTTCAAGGTGTTGTGTAGGTGTCATTGGTCCTGAGCATAAATCCCAAAGAATCTTTGGCACAACTTCTCCTGAAAAAATGGCATAGAGATCAATCATTGTTACTAGATAAATTACAAAACATGTAGTTATCCAAACAAACTTCCAGATCTATGAAAACTGACACCAATGTAAGAACATATACAATTTCCATATATATTAATAAACTAAATAAACGCTGAGGCTTGTTGCTATTAAATCTAATAGGCAATGACACAGAGATTTTATTACAGCTCAAGCTCAATTTCACATCTGAACATGAAATTGTATTGCAATGTTTATATTTAACTTTGAGTTTCTAGATAGAGCTTCAGACTCTACTAATCTCATACTTCATCGTCTAATTTTAAAACAAAGTCACTTCCTATCCTACTCTCCCCACACGAAAAAAATCATCAACTAAATTTCACAAAACTAGCAGACACAAATTATAATTTTTACTGAATGTAAGAAACGTTACAGTTGAGTATTTAAAATCTAATCATGCATTTAAACTTGCATAATGATTTTAACAAAATGGCTTCACATATCAGAAATACCTGAACATGTTTTCATACAAATATAACATATGTGGTATTCCTTCAGAAAATATTAATTCAATAGAATGATTTTTTAAGCTAAATAGAAAATTCCAGTAAGTTGGATTTGAAAGATAATGATTAAAAGTATTTGGACGTAAATTTTTAAACCTTATTCTTTTCTCCTTGACAATATTTTTAAAAGTTGTGGATCATCTACTAAAATTTTACACAAGCATGCAGAACAATAAACGTGCACATTTAATGACAGTATGATTCTCTTTAAATGCTGGATTTTTCAATGGATACTAGTTCAAATAGTTAACAACTATACTCTCATAGGAAATCATTATTGCCATATTCTGCTCCATGTATGACCTTAAGTTTGGTAATGATCTACTTCAAATTTTAGAACATTTAATGTCATTGAAATCATGCAGTCAAATAACAGCAAACACTAGTAGCTTTTGCTTTCCCCAGAAAAAAAAAGTAATAGGTCAAAAAAGAAATTATACAGATCAAGCTCAATCATCTAACACTAATGAAAAATAAGGATAGAGCATAAAGACAACTCTTCAATATTGTTTTGTACATTTTGTATGTTACACAAAAATATTTAATTTATAATATCATTACTTCACACAGTTTAATTTCTAACCAACACATTAGAAAAATAAATTACATTTAATTATTGCATAATGTTCAAAAAGTAACAAAGCAGTGTTAACACTTGCTTTACCTGAAAATGTATTTCACAAAAATACTTACCCCTCTATACCACAAAGAGTTATTATCTTGCCTGCACTGTCATATAATTTCCTGCATATGCCGAGAACCTTGAACAAAGCTCTCCCCTCCCCTACACATGTCAATGTGTGTTACACCAACCTATGACGTAATCTCATTAGACTATAGCCTTCCACCAAAAGGAAGGTGACACAGGCTCATTCTTGATGACAAAAACTAACTGCATTGGAAGAGATGAGGAAGTGTAGGAAATGGTACAGAGAGAGATGAGTATCTATCTGAAATACATTTTCATGTATAGAAAATGTTAACTTCTGAAATGCTAATCACTTCTTTGCTCCATAAAGTGCTAGAATCCTACAATAAAGAAGGTGGAGAGGTTTATGCAGAAAAATTCTGAAAGCAGCATCAGAAAATGAAAGCCCATGGAGTGTGACATTCATGAGGCAGGGGTAGCATAGTGGGGCAGTACTCATTGGGAGACCACATACATCCCAAGTAGGGAATACTCTTTGCCCAATAGAGGTGGTAGAGCAAAAGATATTGTAATAAGAATATCTTATGAGTGCTAATGTGAGCTAAATGGCAAATTGCTCAGCAGTTCATTAACTCACAAGTGAACATCTAAACATGAGCATATAGTGTGGCTACAGCTACAATTCAGCCAGTTCTATATTGGAGAAATACTTACATGAGATACTCACTACAAAAATCAGGTGCAGGAAGTAGCAACCCAAGACCCAATCGGCTGGACCTAACACTGGGAATGTCTTGGTTCATAATATAGTGGGATGTCCTGTATTACAGAATCAGGTAACACTCCAGCCCTACTTCCCAAACAGGAGGTGTGTTCACTCAGTTTCATACCAGTGGGATTGCACTGCCTAAGGAAGAATCGGGGAAGCAAGAAGAAATAGATGGAAGGAATTTGTAGGGGGAAGAACACTGGAGAGGTGCATGGACTGTTATAAACAAACATAATCATCTCAAATACGGTCTCACACTAAGAGGCGGTAAGCATGAGCTAGGTGTGAGGGCAGGTATACACTTGGTGCTGTCATTTTTTTGCAAGTGCAGAGTAGCATGGAAGATACATATATATATATAGACACCACCTACACAGTCTTGCAGAAACCCCATCTTACCAACTAGCACTAAGGATGGGCTTAATACTTTCAGCACTCCCCCACTTCATGCAGATTTTGGGAAGATGTTCCCTATGAAGCAACACTAGCTACTCTGTGGGTTTCCTTGTCTCCATAATATAGATATACATGTAAAGTTAGAATAAAGTGATTGTGAGACCTGAAAAAGAAAGGAGAAAAATAAACAACTCACCATTAGAGCAACTGTGAAAAGTGGAGAATGATCACTGGAGGGAGACAAAGACAAGGTAGGTGAAACTGTTCTGTGGTGTAAGAAATAAGAAACTAATGTGTCAGGACACATCCATATCCCCACCAGCAAGATATCATACAGGAGACATTGATGGCTAAAGAAATGCCATGAGATGACAAGCATAATGGGAGGAGACGTGAAAAATAAAAAAAGGATGATCACTCACAAAAGAAGAAACTAGACATAAGGGGCATATAACCCAATGAGACAATGTGGGAGGAAATACGTTACTTGAGGAATCTCATGACAAGAGAAAACATGGGCAAGGTCCTTTAAAAGGGGTACTACAAACGAGATAATGAATGGACCATAAAGATCAAAGGAGATGATCTGGGTTGGAATTACCATACAGGGAAGAGAGGATGAATGGAGAAAACATCCAAATGCCCTCCCTAGCCACCCACAGATTGGACAGTAAGGCCATATGAACCTGTCCCTATGGTAAATAGTGTGAAAGGAGACCAAGACAAAAGTGTGAAAGCAAGAAGTAGGAGGTGGAAATGCAGTGATGATAAAATACCCATAGTGGGTATAGGCTTACGTCAGATAGTCAATCTGCCATCAGGGCCTGAGCAATCGAGATGGGAAAGATGGACAACTTAATGTGATGGTTGTGGGACCAGAGCCAGGAAAACAGAAGTCCTAGGAGCAAGTGCCTCTATATTTGGAAGAATCTTGGATCCAAGATCAGATTCGAATCAACCATGTGGTTTACAACGGCGATAATAAGGGGTGTTGCAAAGTAAATCACACTTTTTTTCCCCGAAAGCATAAGAAAGTAAAATAAGATTTTAATTCAATCAAAAAAAGTAATTCCAAGTATCAATATCACTTGATTGGGCCACCATTGTTCTCATGCACGAGTTTCAATTGATTTGCAAAAGATTTCTACAATGCAACAAACATGTCTGTTTTTGTGGCTGTCTCTGTGAGCACATCAGCGAGAACGCAAGTCAAGTTTTCACATTTGTGTCTCTCACATTCAGGCAAAGTTTCCAACATTTCTTCTGTGCATTATTGAATGAAAGCTCCAGCATGTTTGATGAGATTTAAATCTTGAGGCATTAATCAGATTTCTCAAATCTGGTATTGTGAAGTGTTGTTTGGAAGACTTGAATTCTCGGAGCATTAGTTTCTGAGCCATCCCAAAGGCAGCACATGTGACACAAACCCGAGTTCTAGTGAGCACCATGATTCAAATGTTTTTGCAAAAAATGTAGTTTGAAGAGTACATTAAAATGATATTTTCTCATGAGTGATGATATTCGCGGCCCTACCAAGTTCATCATTACTTCGAGGAAAAAGGTGTGATTTATTTTGAAACACCCCTTATCACTGACCCTCATTGTTTCCAGTCACTATAGCATAATTGGATGATTCCTGTGAAGAAGTGTTAGAAACCTCAGGAGATGACAGAAAAATTGGAACATAAATGCATAATACCGTTAATCCACAAAATTGATCTTGTGGTTGTATATTTTTGTAAAATACAGAGAAAACTTTGTTTTGTTTGACTATTCTTGTGTTATTAGTTAGAAAATGATCCAGGTATGGCAATGGCACATAGGCTTTATGATGACTTAGAAGAGAATGGGTTTCATATGTTGCACTGAACAATGGGAACAGACAGCGGGACATGTGTGCCGAAAGTACAAAGCTTATTAAAAGAAATTCAAATTGAAGATAATTCAATGAAAGTTCTTACTTATAAATTTAAAATTTAGTATTGTTCTTTCAAATCATTAAGAAAATTAATAAAAGAAAGACTACTCGATGAATAGTAACCACAAATTAAAACAACAAATGCAAAAAGTCTGGTAAAGCCTAATGAAAAAAATCTGAAGAAAAGCAGTGCCAAGGAAAGAATAAACCTTTTCAATGCTACTGCACATGCGAATTAATGTGTCTGGAGAATATGTCACCCTCCTATTGGTGGAGGGTTATAGTCTAATGATGATTACATCATAGGCTGACACAACACACACATTGACATGTATAGGCAGGAGGAGGTTTGTTCAAGGATTGTATCATGTGAAGGAAATTATACGGCAGTGCGAGTTAGATAATAGCTCTTTGTGGTGCAGATGTGTTGAGTAGCATTTCTTAATTATTCACTGTTATCAAACAACCTTTCACATTTTTTAAGGAGCTGGGAAAAAAGTACTACAAACAGAATTATTAACTCTTTCGGCACGGGCTCGGCCCCTAGGACGAACCTCAAAACCAGTTTGTGCCTGTTATAGTTTTCATGCAATAACTTTTAAATTAGTAAGCTTATGTTAACAAAATTTGGCAGATTATCATTAAACATTACAATGTTTTCATATGCAAAATATCAAATATTTTTTTTTATTAAGTCTTAATCCAACATGCAAAGTAATTTTAATTTTAAGGTTAGAAATACTTTTATGCATCAGAAAATTTTCAATTTCACATGAGAAATCTTTATAATGTCCAGATAGTTATCAAACATTTCTTACAAAAAAACTTTATATTTTATCCATTATTTTCACCAACAAATCTCTGAACAGGTTTGGTAGATTTGACCGATCTTGTAACAACCATAAAAAATTAGGAAATAAATAAAAATTATGCCTCTTTCCTTCTAGAATGACAACAAATTTTAACATGAAA
>NW_013665643.1:871316-882733 GCF_000517525.1 Limulus polyphemus | reverse complement strand
AAAATATAAATATTTAGACTAAATAGCTTAAATCTTATAACATTATACATTTATATATATATTTATTAATATTATTATATTGACCTTTCAGCTGTGTCTGGCTAACAATACAGAAGTTACAATGATGCTGCTGCATATATGCTCTCATGTTACTGTACCCAATAATATAAAACTGACCTTTAGTCTTTACAAAGTGACCCATCTAGGCTGCATTTTAATAGACTAGTATTTTGTAAAATACAGTCACATTTCAATTATTATACATTATATATGTATATAGATTATTACTATTTAGAAATAAGTTCTTATACTGATTTTTCTTAAAACATAGAACAGTAAATAAAGAAGTAAGGCAAACAATTATCTCTTCTAGTTACAACCCTTTGTACTCGGTTGCTGCTTGACATACGTTGCTAAGCCTTTTAAAATTTTGCACTTGAAGGATATGAAACAAAATAATTTTTTTAGGTTTTATATATACAGTTGGAGAACCATAAAATCACACATTACTATATCGATACCACAGAATTCCACTACAATTTATCAAGCTTAGTAACCAAGCTGTATTTCAGTCTAAAAAATATGAAATTTCAAGCAGACTAAAGACACAACCTACCTCCTTGAAATCTTGGTTCAAAGGAATGAGATGGCATCCCAACACTTTAAAATGGCTGAGAAAGCCACTAGGAAGACATTCTGAGATTTTGATTGGTTATTCAAATGTCATATATTGAAGTAAGTGTATATTGGGGACCATTTCCAAAATTGGAAGAGGTGAGCAGGGCCATTGTGTTTGATTCAGTACATGAGTGATATCTCAGTAAATAGAAAAGATACGAGGTTCTTATTTTATATTCTAATTTGTTAATATCAGTAATTTGACTTAGAATTTTGACATCATAAACATCTAATTTGAACTAGTGCTGCATTAAAAATACCATGTGACACACAAAAATCAACGTTTAACTGTTTTTTTTAATATTTACTTTTAAATTAAGAAATTAAATAATGTATAATACTAAAAATTAAATTAAAATATACAGTTTGATACCAAACTTACTGACATAAATTCATGAAACAGAAGTTCAATAAAATTTTGAATGTGAGTCAACAAAGGCAATGACATGGCCTTTGACCCGTCTGGAGAGGGTTAAAAGGATGTACCTTTCACACACAATGTGTAATACATTTAAGTTCAGGAGTGTTTGGAAAATTGCTAAAACCAAGAGAAAAGACCTAGCACACAAAAGAGAAAGCAAGAAAAACAGAAAACACAACACCTGACAGCAAAATAAATCACATAAACTTAAAATAATTTCTCTTTTTTTAATTATTCAAGCATTACTGATTATTGAAAAAAATAATTTTGAACTTTATTAAATAGTTTACCATACATTTTACGTTGCTGGACAATCTAGCACAGATTTACAGAAGTATTATGTCCTAGTCCAGGCAGGAAAATTTTAATAGTGTATAAACAAAGTGTTTTGCTGAGTATTACTGTCCTATAGGTTTGGGGTTGGCTAAAGGTAATGTCTAAAATACATTTTTAAATAAAGATATTTCTTACTACATAATTCTTATACAGAGTACAACAATATATTTTTACAAAAAAAAAGAATTATTGTTACTGTCTAAAATAGTTTTTTGATATCTATTTGCAGCTTTATAATGATGTTTTAATATAAATTATTGGTGTTTGATATACTGAGATTATTTAAACAGTAAAACCTTTTGTCAGTGAAAGTTCTTCCTTCAGTGCTCTTTTACAAAGTTCCCAAATGTTTTAACTACTTGAAAATCGTGAAATAAGACTTACCTAACTGTTGAGAAAATTCATAAAACTGCCTGAGTTTAAAAACAAGAGGAAGAACCGATTCCCAAGCCCTTATCTGCTGGGTTCCATTTAAAGGATTTGCAATAGCCTAAATTGAGAATATATTTTAAATTAAAATACTAAAAATAAATATACAATATAGAACCTGTGATTCATTTGGATTCACTATTGAAGTGGTAAAAACATTCCTTAATAACTTCTTTGGTATTGTAGGAAAATAATAATAATAAAATGAAAGGATATGCTTCACTGGTAAAGTATATTTTTACTCATACAATTTCAAATGTGTGATGACACTAGACTATAACTATGAAGTGACGGAAAGAATTATAACTGTATAAACAAAAAATTTTTCAAATTTCAGCAAATTACTTCAAAAGTTCACATGTGCACATTGAAAAGCTTCCGTTATTTGTTATAAACTCCACTACTTGAAAGCTATAAAGCATCAGAACAAAGAACAAAAAAAAATATAAAACTAATACAAAGAGGTGCTCACAATCTACGATAACATATACAAGGATGATTGTCTTGACCATACAGCACCTTTTTTTTCACCACTGATGGTGTTCTATGTGATGATTGAAATTGGACTATTGCACTACAGTGTAATTTCAACTACACAATGCACTGATAGTAGATAGTTTTGAACAGTGAAAGCTATTCCACCAAATAGACTGAGACAAATACAGACACACAGACAAACAACAATCCAGTACAGATTTTGCCAATGATCTAGCTGTAAGTATAGGTTTGATTGTTACCTCCAAAAAGTAAGATACAGATTAGCATAAAGCAGCCTCAGAGGATATGTAGCTGCTTAAAAACCTCTGTTTAGGAAAGAGAGCAAAACCAAAAGGCTGAAATGTGACATCAGACTTCAAACAACGGAATGGGCAAAGCTGGACAAGGGTGTGATTTACATATGAGTACAAATTAGAAATTGTTTGGCAAAAATCAACAATAGTTTGTTCAAAGGCAGAGAAGAGAACAGTATCAGGGTCGACATAAAACATCTACAATGAAGCCAGTTATCGGGTCAATATAGGTGTGGGTCATCTAAGAGAATGGTGTTGATGATCTACAAAAAATTTATAGCATCCTTACTGCTGACAGCAACATGCCGATTTGTATCCATAATATCATTTCCACATAAGACCTGTTAGGCAGGGATTCATCTTCTTGCAAGATAATGATTCAACCATGCAGCAAATGTGGTGAAATGATACCTAGCGAGAAAAAGACCAATGGAACACTTGAAATTCATAAACTTATGGTAGCATACAAACTAAGGGCTTATATGGAAATTTAGATGGTCACACAACAACTCAATAACTTGGCTGAATTGTAGGGTGTAATAAAAGATAATGGAACAATATTTCACAATTATATATTGATTAAGTTATTGTAGCAAAAAAACAAGGTGTACTACTCTGTTTAGAGCAAATATGAAATACTAGTACACTGTACAACTTTATCACTTTTCTTTAGTGCTTTCTATAATAATATACTTCAATAATGATAAATCGAACATATGGTTGCAATTACTTATTATTTGTCATTCCTGTATGTGCATTATCTGTGCTTTTGAAATTTCATTTTTATAGATCATGTTTATGTATTAAATTTCAAATAGTATGCTATTGTAAAACTAAACTGTTTCAAGTTCTCTCTCACTGATGTACGCATAGCAAAAATCACAAATTTATATCTAACACCTAGCATTTCAATCTACTGATATAACAGATTTAAAAAATTATTAGACACGCTCCAATTTGCCTACAAATTTTGCATAACAAATATGTTGAATAAAGAAATATAATTAAGACATTCAAACAAAATTTTCAAGTTTCTTAGTAGTCTAAATATTATTTATGTTATCTGGAGTTCTGACACAAATAACTACATTTCAAAATAATGGATACATAAAATTATATACACATACACAAATGAAAAAAATCTATTACATTTCAATAGCAGACTGTTATCTGAAATAAACTAAAATATGCTACTTGACATGCAAGACCGAATTAAGGATTTCAAGTTGAGGTGTGGGGCAGATAAATTTTGTAGGGGAACCCTCATAATCAAAACTAAGTTTCATAAATAAATCAAATACAATTCAATACTATTTATTAACTATATTTTGAGTAACACAAATATAAGTTATGGGTAGGTGAAAAACAAAATACTAATTCTAATATTTATAATAAATATAAAGCAATGAAACCAATCTATTTGTTAAATATTTATTTGTTATTTTTTGTTAAGAAATATTTATGAAAGCACAAGCTGTGTGAACACATTAATTAAAAATTACAAAATAATAGGTTTATATGAAAAGAATAAAAAACCACTGTTGTCATAGTGACACAGTAGCAAGCACATGTTTTCAATGAGTTTGATGATTTTTTATTTTCTCTTAGTTGGGAAAGGAAAGTCAATCAAGGTGGCCAAGGCAATTGCACCAATTTGCCCTCCTAATACAGCCCTGCTGACAGGTATATATAAATTTTGTCCAAATTTTTATATACCCAATATATAGGGTAAAATTAGTTTTAAAATTTTATATCATTTGCTTCTGTAAAGAAGAAAATAACAATTGACATTGTATGTAAGATACTTAACCATTTTGTTTTTAAATGGATCACTTGATATTACTTTTGTAATAAATAATGTGTTCTTTAAATTTTCAAGGCATAATTATATTAGCTCTTGACTTACTGCACGGATCTCATTTCCTGCTCCCTTGTACATTTGCAGCTCCTGTAGGATATCCTTAGTATGCTGCAACACTTCCTGAACAACCAAATAGGTATCTTTCTCAGCTTCTGATGGTTGAGCATCTGAAATTGAATACAATACCTAAATGTGTCTGATAACCAACTAAGGATTGGTCATTAATTGATACTTCCACAGGCCCTTCATTAATCTGCATACCAACTTCACATAACAGCTAGTAGGTGGTGGTTAAAAACATCTTCATAACACAGGTAAGCTTTCATATGATGTTATTCAGAAGGGAAGTCTGCTTCAACTCTTGAGCTTCCCCCCTGCCTTTCTATCACAGACTGTTGTTTTTTGCACATCAAAAGATATTAAGGATTACAGTTAGAAAGATAACTCAAATAATAACAGCATCAATTTAGACATTTTGAAGAAAACAAAATGTTTAATAAATAACTGCACAATTTTGTATTTATTTTAAAAAATTCATGTATTTAATTTCTGTCTCGATGTTTTTTTAAGGTCACTCCTACCTTTTGGAAATGACAATTCAGTTGTTACAATAAGATTGTGGTAATCAGGTATCAACTGTTGTTCTGGTTAGTAGCCAATATGATTACCTAATTAATTACTCTTATTAACTGTTATTATTAGATACTTATTACTAATTAGTTCATATCCTACATTTACACTGTTGATCTGCTGCCATTTTAATGGTTTCAAGATGGTTATCCAGGTATTACTGAATTCCATGCTATGTTGACTGATTGTGTGTTATCAGTTAGATGAAAAAAAAAAGACTTCTTTTACCGTTCTTATCATGAGTAGTTCATATCCCATCGTGTTAGTATTAGTTCATTTTATTGTATGGTCTTCTTCCCTGCTATGATGAGCTATTGAAGATAGATCATTATTAAAGTACCATATGTTTATTATGCTCCTGAAATCTGACTTCTGTTGATCTTTTGGTTTCTTCAATGCATTGGAGGCCATCTGTGCAAAGAATGCTGTAAATTGTGTTTTTGCTCTCCATTGAGTTTTTAAGATGTTTAGTGCTTACTAACTTCAATCATATTGTGTTATAGCTTCCAAATACTGTTTCGACTTGATGCTGTATTTATATCCTCCGTACGTTTGAGATTTTTTTGCTCTAGAGGAATATGGCTGTGTGTCTCTAATTTTCTTTCTGTTTATTCATGGTGTTTATCTTCTTTATTTCCTTCTTTATCAAATATTCATTGTCAAAGAAGATTGTAGTAATGAGATTTTTCTTCCTTCTTCTTAGCATCTCCTATATTAAAAATACTACTAATTGATGAATATGCGATCTATGATGTCCATCTTTACACTATTTAGATGATGTGATCTATAGTTTAGGTATCTGTGGGTTTCCTGTAAACTCTTGTGGTTTATGAACAACATGTTTTCAAAATCATCATGTCTAGGAGTGAAAATTTGTTATTTTCTTCTAATTACACTGAATTATATTGCTGGATGTTGTCTGTTCAGGTGGTTCATGAATTCTAAAGAATGGAATGTGAAATCTCTGCAATTAAATGTGGAATGAAGAGGGTAGCCTCACTTGTGAAGTTTAGATAGACAAGTGTTAAAAAATATAACAAATCAATAATATTGTGCTCTTAGTCCTTAGCCTAAAAATCTGATTTGTAAGTGACCTAAATAAAATTCATAATATTTAAAGTCTACTTACTTAATCAAGTTAACACTATAACAGTTATTGTTCATGAAAACTGATTATTTAAATAGCACCTAGCCTACTGCTATGTTTGATGAATCCTGATATTGCGCAAAAGGCCTCATTGGCACTGGATATGGCAGGTGTGATGCTGAGACAAATTATACGATATTTTTTGCTTTCATTTCTAAGTTCTTATAACAGACGTGTGGGGTGATGCTGTGGTATACTATTAGCTATTTCACTGTTTCTCTTTTAAGTTCTTTTTGACATTTCTTGAGAAGCTTATTATTTCTTTCTCTCTCTCCATGTCAGCTGTTGGGTTAGGCTCGGTCTTCTTGTTCTGACCATCTTCAACTAGTTAAAGCTTGATAAGAGTGTATTCTTCTTTGTCAATGATTACAGTAGTAATATTTTTGTACACTGTTGAATTACTATGGTATTATCTGAGGGCAGTTTTTTCTCCTAGGGATGTTAATATAGAGTTTGCAGTTCATCTTTTTGAACTGATGACATTATTTTGATTCTGATTCCTTTTTCTTTTTGTGATAGATCATAAGTTGTGTCTTCTGTGGTTGTAGCTATATCTAGGAGGTTCTTTTGTTATGCTTTAAAGTGTTTAAGTACTTTACATAAGCTTACTACTGGGCATTGTGTTCAGGTGTGTCTTATGAGACTTGTTGTTTTGAGAACAAATGAGTCAATTTCCTTAGTACATAAATATGTGTTTGTATAGTAAGAAGTTTGAAAAGTTGTGTAACTTGATGGAGTCTATGTTGTCTGCTGTATTATCTACTTCAGATATAGACCAGTGTTATTCTGTCTTTTATTTATTTATTTATATAGTGATATTTTATTCTATCTTGTAGTGTGGTTTTAATATTTTTTTTAGTTAGTCTCTGATGACATGGGGCATTGATAGATAATTTGAAATACTTTAAGAACTATGTTGTCTATATTAATTAAGGAAGGTGAGATGGTTATCTATTTTACTTTATTTACAAGTATGTTCTTCTAAATCACAAAAGTTATTATTTTCCTGTATAAAAAAATGTTTTCAAGCAACAAAAACTAACTGCTCGCTGAAGGTCAGGGATTCAGAGCACAATAGGGGTTAATAACAGGCATGTCTTGAGAAGTGGATTTCTGGGGAAAGTGGGGGTTTTGAGAACAATATGGGTTAGGGTTTGCCAAACACTGGCACTCAGTTGACCTTAGCCCAACAGGACAAGTTGATTGAACCTGGGAGGGGCCACTCCAAGGCCACCCGTTTACAGGAATTCAAGGCCAAAGTGGTGTGTTGCAGTGCCCCAGACACCACTGAACTACCAGGATCCTCTCCTCCCCTTCACGGGTTGCCACGCATGGCAAACACGTGGGTGGATGTTCAAATACCAGAGGAGGTAAACTGAAAGTACAGAACCTTCTCTCAGAGGTCCCCTCACCATGTACAAGAATACACCTTGAGGGGTGTGCACATTGACCCCTACCCATGAATTTAAGGTTAAACCAATAACTTGAAGTAGAGAAGATATTCATCAAAGGGTAAATTTCTTTTGCTAAGAGATAAAAACTGCATCTTACTAAATTCTTACTCTTACAATTCGATCAAAAACAAAAATCATGTAAATGCATTTTCTTTTACTTACTTTCAAAGTCCACAAAAACATTATACTTTGGGGTTTCATCTCTGGACAGAAGCCTGAGGAGGTTCCCCATTCTCTCTCAGTCTTCTCTTCACCTGAAATCAAATTGAACACAACAAATAATTCACATGTATTTTCTACAAAATTATTACTATCCTTTCTTTCAAACAGATTAAAAAGTTTCACACTTTTTAAATAGTTAAAAAAATGTTTGTGGAAATAATTTCTCATCTTGATAAATTATTAGAAAAAAAAAATCTGCAATAGATGACTTCTGCCATGTTTGATGACATTTCTTTTTTTTCATTACTCATAGATTTTGCTTAGATTTTAGAAATTTGTTTCTCTTGAAAAAAAAGAAGAGTTAAAGAGGATCTGTTTGAGATTGATTGTTAAGGGAACTTACAGTTTAATGCATTATCTTTTTTTCATACTTAATAGTGATAATAGTAGGACTAGAAGACACAAATGTGAATTTTCACAGACTAGGAGTCATCTTCAACTCAGACAGTTTTATTTTTCTAACAGAGCGGTTGACTTCTGGAATGGATTACCTTCAGGTGTGGTGGATGCAGTTAATGTAAGGGAGTTTAAGGGAAGGCTTGTTAAATATTTGAATAATAATGGCTGGTTGGTTGGTGTTTTATGACACAAAGCAGCTAGGCTATCTGCGCCAAACAACCGGTAAAAGCAATGTAAGTAGATTAAAGTAAAATGTAAAAAAAACAGCAAGTTAAAATCAATACATGTCGGTAAAAGATTTATATATAGAATTAAAGAGACGTATAGTGTGTAAAAAATTAAAAATACAATCTAGTCGGACAGTGTCACCATTACCAATGACACTGTCCAGCATCAGGGGTAAACTTTTAGAAAAAATGTGTCTAAAATGGTGCCGCCGCTCACGGTCGTAACGACAGTAAAATGTGGGCTATTGTGACTTAAGTGTCACAATGGCTACACATCGGTGGGTCAATACCTAATAAAAGAAAACGATGGGTTAAAAAACTATGACCAATGCGTAGCCTTGCCAGGACTACTTCCTCCTTCCGATCCTTACGGAAGCAAGACGGCCAAAGACCAACAGAAGGTTTGATCTGGAAAAGCTTATTATGGCATTGCTCACTCCAAGTCAACTGCCAACTGGCACAAAGCCGCGCCTTGAAGACAGGACCATAGTCCATGTATGGGACAGGCACGGCCGTGATGGTACCAGAGCAGACGGACTTAGCTGCGGTGTCAGCGAGCTCGTTCCCGTGAATACCGACGTGGCCAGGGATCCTGAAAAACTGGATGGAAATAGAAGATAGAGAAAAGTGGGCCAATCGGTGTTGAATATCGACAAGAACAGGGTGAGAACTAACGTTAAGCGATTCCAGGGCCAGTAGAGAACTAAGAGAATCAGTGTAAATAGCACAATTACTGTACTGCATAGCTTCTACATGATCCAGGGCAAGAGAAATAGCATATAACTCAGCAGTGAACACAGATACTGTAGAGGGGATCCTGCGAGCAACTACCGAGCCACAGCAAACCATGGCAGAACCTACAGAGTCACCTGATTTTGAACCATCCGTGTAAATGGGAAGAGAGGAATGGTTCAAAAGATGTTCAGCAAAAAGAAGACGGTACTTCCAATCGGAAGTATCCGCCTTCCCCAGATGACTCAAGGAAAGGTCACAGGATGGGATGGTAATAAGCCATGGTGGAATGAGCTGATCATTGGGGACAGCAATGTCATCCAATGCCAGACCCAATTCAGCCAATAATGCCCGGATACGAAGGCAAAATAGAGGAATAGCAGACCGTCTGTTCTGAAATAGCATTGCCCACCGAGGAAGAAAAACACAATCCCAGGTGGGATGCCATGGTAAGGATCGAAGCTTAGTAACATATTGTAAAGAAAGTTGCAAACGACGGAGGTAAAGAGAAGGTTCGTGGGACTCAGTGTACAGACTCTGGACTGGAGAAGTGCGAAAAGCACCGGTGCAGAGCCGAAGCCCCAGATGGTGAATGGGATCCAGCATCTTCAGGGCCGAGGTCCTGGCGGAACCATAGACCAAAGACCCATAGTCCAGTTTGGATTGAATTAAAGCATGATAGATCCTGAGCATAGAACATCGATCCTCTCCCCAAGAGCTGGAAGAGAGAACACGGAGGATGTTCAGAGCCCTTGCACACTTGACACGCAACTAAGCTTACGGTCAAAGAGAAGCCCCAAGAACTTTGCCCCAGGGACCACACGAATGACTATATCGCCGAGACAGAGCTCGGGATCGGGGTGGAGACCCCGTTGGCGGCAAAAATGCATGCAAACGGTTTTAGAAAAAGATAATTTAAAACCATTTGCAGTGGTCCATGTCAACAACCGATTGAGGGCAGTCTGAAGCTGCCACTCAATAAACCTCATGTTCGACGACTGGCACGAGATGTGGAAGTCATCGACATAGAGCCCATTTGCAACAGTCAGAGGAAGATTTGTAGTGATGGCATTAATTTTAACACTAAAAAGTGTGACACTCAAGACACAGCCCTGAGGGACTCCAAGTTCCTGTGGGAAGGAACGGGAAAGAGTGGAACCCACACGGACTTGGAATCACCTGTTCTGTAAAAAATTGTGGATAAAAATGGGTAAATGGCCACGCAACCCATAGGAGTGGAGGTCCTGCAAAATTATGACACTACGTGGAGGTACGGAAGCCTTCCCTGATCGACGTTTCAAGTTGAATCAGATGGTCCATGGTGGATCGCTGTAGACGGAACCCACATTGTGTGGGTGAGAGGATCATGTTTGATTCCAGGAACCAAACAAGACGAGCATTAACCATCCTCTCTAGAACCTTATAAAGACAACTAGTCAAAGCGATGGGACGATAATTAGAAGGAATCTTGGGATTCTTCCCAGGTTTGGAGAAAGGGAGGACAATAGCCTGGCGCCAAGCATCTGGAAAAATATGATCCTGCCAAATCCGGTTAAAAATAACCAGAAGAATAGCAAGAGAGGCAGGAGAGAGATGGCGCAACATCTCATAATGAACATCATCAGGTCCGACCGATGTACTGCCAGATCGATGAAGAGCAAGTTTGAGTTCCACCACCGTAAAGGGGTGATTATAATCATAGAGACGATCGGCCCGAAAAGAAAGAGGCGATCGCTCTGCTCGAGACTTTATGGCCAGGAAGGCAGGGGAAGAAACAGAAGTGCTAGATGCATGAGAAAGGCTCTGGCCGAGAGCATCGGCAATGCTCTGGACATCAGCAACTTCCTGGCCATTGGAGAGCAAGATGGAAAGGGGATGGGAAGCATACCTCCCAGTGACTCTCCGAATCTTGTCCCATACAGTTTTGGAATTAGTGGTAGAAGAGATGCTAGTAGTGAACTTTATCCAAGACTCCTTTTGGCTTTGACATTGAACCTGCCGAGCATGGGCACGGGCTCGCTGATAAACAATACGGTTAGAAAGAGTGGGATACCGTCGAAATGTATCCCAGGCCCGTTTTTGAGCCTTCC
>NW_013665643.1:865803-870497 GCF_000517525.1 Limulus polyphemus | reverse complement strand
GTATATCCCCAATGGCCCTCGAATTCAAGAGCAGATCACTGTGCTTGGGTTGGGTAGTTTCTACGAAGATGTCTCCAGAACGTAGCTTCTTAACTGACTTTGGAGAGCCAGCATGCCCCTCTAAACCCTTCTGAATAAAAAAAGGAGACATTTGCCCTAAAGATTTATCTGATAGGGAATGCATGATTAAAAAGCGAGGTACAGGCGTACTATGTGATGGAGTTTGCTGTTCAGAGTCTTCTAGACGTGGTCGTTTACTAATAAGCAGATTTTTAACATTTTTTTTATTTGGAATGGGGGGATCCATGATTAAAGAGAGAGAGATTCAGTACCCACTGACCCCACCCGCCATGGAGTCCTACGAGGGGACGCATTACAATGTCAAACAAGGACACTGCTGCAACGCCAGGGTTTCATGAGCACTATACCCAAACACCAGTATCAGACACGATGTCCACAACACCCGTTGAGAACATAACAAAAAAAAGAATGACAGTAAAAAAGAGCATCTTCCTCAGAATTTAGAGTAAAAAAAAGTAAACAAAATACAGTAGCTTAGCATATGGTGTTAATTACACTATTGCCCATATAGAAAATTAGCTCCGAGATATAAAAGTATGTAAACCTCATAAATTTCCATAACTATACAATCTCTATAAATACAAATTTATTTATATTTTACAATCTGTGTATTCAAATATTACTATATTCATAATACTAAAACTCTTTCCCATGATGAAATATTACATATTTCTAAAACTAGCAATAAAGAAAAACATTTAATGAATGTCAAAACTTTCACGAAAATGTTTTAATAAATATATCAACAGAAAATAATAATATATCAAGCAATATATTTTAAATATTTCATTTTAAAATAGTTGTACAAAAATCAGTGCTTATACATGTATTTTATATAAATCATTTATGAATTTTTAACAGCATTTTTAAAGACTCCAAGGCAAGTAGAAATTCTTGCAAGACTGGCACTGATTCCAAAATATATACTCAGAATATAACATGCATGAAAACATTATCAAGACTACAAACTTGCACATACACAGATCACCAATTACAGCAAAAAAATAATAGTATAAGATTCAGTATTTAAATCAAATACATAATCCACAAATTTTAAGACTTGAAACACACTTTATTTAGAAATTTTAGACAACTAAAGTATGGTTTATTTGCAATGCTGCACAAGTGGTTTGAAACTTAATTTTATTTAGACTTCTTGATTTCTTAAAATTACATTTTATAAACTTATAACAGATTTCTTTTTATAATTTTGATTGAAATAACTGTTGGGTTTCATTAATTTATTTGTGTCGACTTCATTAATTTGAGTTTTAAAACACTTGGAATCATAGAATATTCCTATTTGCCACTATTCTTATTAAGAATAGATTAAACCTTTTAGTGCTCTTCTCTGTAAAAACAAGTATTAACTTTTCCTAGATATGTACCAAATTTACTTTTATGTTGAGTAATTTTGGTGTCTTAACAAAAGTTCTCATTTTGTAGTACTATAGTAAATAATAACAATAATAAAGAATGCTGAAAATGTACCCTACTAGTCACATCTTTCTAAAAAGAAAAAAAATCAATTTAAAACTTCTTTGCTTTTCATCACAAAGCCAATTCTCTATTAATTATTAGCTTCTGCACAAATGTCAGTTGCTAATTACCCTCTTATATAGAACTTTACCAAAATTTCCCTCATTTAAAAAAGAGAAAGTTCTATAAAAATTTGAACAACTTTATAAAACAAGAAACCCTTTTCTAAAATCATTCTGACATTCAGAAAACTATCAATAAACCAAATACTTTTCCAAATACCTTCTAAAATTGGTTTCCCTGCTAATAACACAACTCAAACTAATAAGTTAAAGTTTCCTGGAGCCTCCATTAACTCCTCTCACTCTAAAAATAGGCATCATATTAACAATCTACAAAACATCAGTGTCAAGAAACTCTCCAGAAGTTTACCAAGCCCATCTAAAACAGTTCTTCTTCAACATAAACTGAACCTATTTTCAACAAAATTTATCACCTTACAAATCTTTTACCCCACCTCATCAGTAAAAACAACAGTAAAATAAAAACTATTTTGAACTTCAGCTGCATACCTTTGGATGAGGGTACAGTGCAGTTTTTTTTAAAACCATTGTTACAAATATCTATCACAATTTTTTGCAGTTAAGATTAGCACAAAATTCATTTAATTTCACACGAACATTTTTATGGCAAGACACTCTTCTAATCTGTCTTAACATTTTAACAATACATGTAACTTTCTTGGCTTCTTTTTGGTTGTTTTAATAAAACCTTGACTATTTCTCAATTCAAAATGCTGTATTTAAAATCTGTACATCCAATAATTAAATGATCTTCAATTTTCAAGACATATTACACATTCTGCTAAAACTTTTATTTTTAGTTAATTTTTAATACTCAGAGTAAGATTGTATTTTGAATGTACAAATACTTTCAGAATAAAAGAACAGTCTACAACAGCCAAAACAACTTAAGCAGACCACAAATGTTAACTTTAATACTGTACACTATATTAGATTTATCTTGCATAAAACATTTAAAAATGAACGAAAGGCTACACAGCCAATTTAAATACAGTATGAAATGGTATGAAAATATACATAGCTAAACATCAAAAATCACTATATATGTATGTACTTGTTATGGAAAAATAAAATACACATAGCTACAGATTCAAAAAAAGTATCAAACAGTAATATTTTGTTCCCCACTATATATATATATGCACAAATTCCTATGTATTAAAATAACAATTGCAATAAACTTGAGTTTCACCAAAACAACCACTTATCCAGCACAAGTCAACATAATGTTTTTTTATATATGTACCAAACAGCTGTCTAGACATACCTAATATGTACGTCTTAAGAAAATACATGTATATAAAGGACTGATAGATAAACAATGCTCTTGTTCCTTCAGTAAGTGTGGGTAAAAATCCACGCACAGTAAAATCAAAAATGAAATCAGATTTACATCAAAACAACCAATCACCAAAATCAGGTCAATGATAACATGCTTTGACTATCATTCTGTTTTCTTCCCACTCACAAGTACTTGTATATTTTTCTGCGACATGTTGATATCTGCAAATTAGAAAGTAGCTAACAGTTATATCTTTTTAACTGTGTACAAATACAACAGAGCTTTTAACCAATGAAAATTGTATTTTTATTTTTAAAGGGCTTAGTTACGGTATTTGCTAAAAGATACATGTATTTATTTTAGCTTAATATCTGGAAGTCGCTCATTTTAATCCAAACAATCAATTAACTTTTCTATTCAGTTTAATGAGAGTATATACTGTAGAACAGAAGTGCTAGTAGCCAAAAGGGCAGATAATTTTAAAAATGGACAAGGAGACATTCTTTTGGAAAAGCTTTTTAAACCATTTTTGTAAACTATTTATGTACCAAATTACTCAATGTGGGCCATTACTTTGTTTGTCTGATGGTCACTATTAAACATTATCATCACTAATTATTATTGGGGTTTCACATGTATTTTACATAGAAAAAGGGGATTTCACCCAATTTTGATTTTTTGTTAGTTCTGGGTGTCATCATTGATAGATACATAAAACTACTCAATGTTATGTAATACTAGGATCCACCAGTTAAGTAGATGTAATACTGGGATCCACCAGTTAAGTTGATGTAATACTGGGATTCACCAATTAAGTAGATAATTTTATGGTTAAGAGAATTACTGCCAAAAACCACCATATCAAGATATACAAATATCTTTGAAGGAACAGAATATTTGTTTATTTACGAAAAGCAAGTATAATTGTCGAGTGCTCAAGATGCATCAGAGTTCTACTTTAGAATGATCTTTTTTTTTATTAACAACTCAATCTCATATAGTTACATATATCAACAGGTAACGACAGCAGTGTAATCTGCTGAAACCTACGAAGAGACAATAGCTGAAAGTATCAACCATCCTGAAAAGTAAAATAAGAAGTTCTAATTGTTTTTATCTTTTCAGTCTAAGAATGAACATATACGAACTGATGTTCATCTAGAGCATGCTGTAAGAATGGAAGGTTTAATTCTTATTACCTTTACACTACATTTTATCTATAACAATACTGGTAGTATTAAAGTAAGTATATCAGACAATGTAAAATACTAATCACATAATATATGATCATGGTCATTGTGATACTCCAAGCATAATGAATGAATCAAAGGTTCCTATACTAACAACTTAGGTATCTTTTTCCATTTATATAAAAGAATAAGAAAATTATAAATTTCTAAAAATATATAAAAAAATGATAAATTTTAGTGAGAACTAACCAGAATATGAACTAATTCATAAACAGAATATATAACTGATGCTTTTATATGTAGCAATAACACCACACACTGTGAACTATACAACAACAGCTATAAATTAAATGTGCTACTGTACATATATGCAAAAAACTCATGGAAAAAATCAATGTTCCAATTAGCCAATTCTGAACCAACTCAAACTAATTGCAAGGAGAATGACTTTTACTAATAAATATTAGCATGTCTACCCTCAATAGCTATAGAACAACTTCATATCCACTAAGTAGATAAGTATTGGTATTTTGGTTTGTTTGTCTTGAATTTTGCGCAAAGCTACACGAAGGCTATCTG
>NW_013665643.1:862697-865407 GCF_000517525.1 Limulus polyphemus | reverse complement strand
GACCGTCACATTATAATGTCCACACATCTGAAAGGGCGAGCATGTTTGGTGGGACGGGGATGGTCTTTTGGATGAAAATGGCATAAATATAAATGTAGGTCATTGATTGTATGGAATGACAGTTTAAAATGAGGATATATAGTTTCAAAACACATTTGACTAAAAATAACTGGACTTATGTGAGCCACATTAGTCACAAATATTTCTACAAGGCAAATATAGAATCACAATTTAGAGAGAAAAAATAGTTAATCATACTCCCCAACACCACTGTAAAATATACAATGGTTCTATTTCAACAAATGAAGAGCATGTTAAATTAACTGCTAGTAAGTTATATGTACTAGACTCCCTGCACAATTACATTACTGCCCAGTAACTATAAAATTAAACTGTCTATCAAACCCAAAACATCTGATAAGTTGTAGACATAGCCAATTATTTTTATACGACTAATTTTACAGTTTATTAAATATTTTAAACAAAAAATATTACAATTAATCAACTACTTATTTCTTTTTCAAAAATACTTAATACCTTACAAAACATAAGATGGGTAATTCTAAAATTATTTCGTATTATAAATTCATAAAACGTTAAAAAGAAAAGATGTTATACTATTATTATATGAATGCGTGCTCTATGACGTATATCTCAAAACCATATATTATTCACGGTACAACCTTTTCCAACCTGGCGTTATTGATCCAAGAATCTTTGTACTCACTGCTGACTGAACGTTAGGCCTGAAACTGAATACAGAGCGATTATATTGTAGCAAGTTCATAATTCAGGTAAAATCCCACACTTGAAACGTGCATCCTTTGCTAAACTGAACGCTTTTGTATTCCAATGGCATCTAAATATTTTAATTTTTAAATCCAATTATACCATACAGTTATAGTATTAGGCTGAAAGTTTAAAGGTAACTATACAAACAATCACCCCTACCCTACTCTGCAACTCAGCCAATCTCATACTTTTCCTTCCGGTATGCTCACGGAATGACATTTTTCTTGGCAGCACATGACCATCGCTAAGATTGTCAATATACCCCTCCGGAAGTAGATGGTTGCGCCTGGCCCACTTCCTGCTAAATTGACAAGCGTGTGGTGGTTTATTGGTTGTCAATGGAGAGTTACTACTGTATTTTAGAGCAAGGACATATAAGCTGCAATATGTATTTATTTATATAAATTTGTCACGTGCTTTCTCTACATCCTTCGTTGTTCTTATTCTTAACATAACTGACTGAAAATGCCGTAATGACTCTGCTAATCTAGAATATTCTATAAATGAAATTATACTAATTATGATACGTACGAACCCAAGGGTATTTATTTTTATTCCAGCGATGTGTTTGTTAAAAGACAATACTGTTTACAATTGTTATGATGAACACCTTTTCTAAGCTGACAAGTATTATGAAAATTAATTATACTTACCATCAGACATCAATATTAGGCTTATTATATTTTTAACACTATGTTTTTTATTCAGTCCTTAGGGTTTGTTTTTTTTTTAAAGAAGGGTGTATGATCATGCAGACGGTAGCACTGCCTATACAATGATGGCTCGGTTTGTTCATCGAAATGGTATTTTAAATATATCCTCAATATGTCATCAGAACTTTACAATACTATACAGTGTTTCCTTTTATAACAAATGTCTGTAAATACCCTAGCAAAAAGTTTGAATTTCTTTGTCTTCCTCCTTCTGCCTCTTTTTATTACACAATAACTCAAAAACCAATACAATGGTGTTAACCAATTTCATTGAGGTGATATTGTTTCAAACGAAGTATCACAAGCGTATAGCCCGTCAAAAATGACAGGGCAAGTACCACCATCCCCACCCTATAATATACCCTAACATCGCATTTCATAGCTAACTGAAATAAATAAATTTTGCGAAATCAACACTGACTGACAAAGAAGCAGAAAAGTGCAATCAAGCAGTCAAACGTCGGTAAATTCCTTTGTGAGCCAATCAAAATTAAGATAATTCATTAAATGAACTCGTGGCGTATTCATAGAATAACTATTGGTTAAAATCAGTTAGATTAACAACTTATAATATATAGAAAAGCCATTGCGTTTTGATAACACTAGGTTCCAACAATGACCTTTATGTCATGTTGCTTAGCAACAAATGTATCTGTATAAATACTGTTAGGACAGCGGAAGTCACGTGATTCTGGTAACACGTGATGAGTTTCTAGAAAGATCATGAAGGCTCGAGTGTTTGCCAGACGCCCTCTATTTTTGTATATATATAAGCCCGGCAAATAAAGCGGACACAAGAAGTGACAGCATAGAGAATTGCAGATAAACAGACAGATAATTGAGTCAAGTGAGCGATAGTGACCGTAAGTAAAGTGAGTGAATCGTTGTGAATTTTAGCGTGTGTTTAAGTTAAAGTGACTGTAGACATTCTGTGTATTGCAAAGTTGTATTGAGAAAAAAATAGTTTTATTTAAGAAAGGACTTGTATCGCTGAAGTTCCCCGGGAAGAATTTATACGGGAAATTATCAAACAAGCATATACGTAAAAAATTGGTGTCAGAAGTGGTATGGGACCCCACGTTGCTGTGTGGACTTCAGGGCTCTTAACAGTATAACCGAAAAAACTCATACCCACTGCCAAGAATTGATGATACTATTGATGCCCTAAGTGGAGCCAAGAGGTTTTCAACTCTAGACTTAAAGTC
>NW_013665643.1:858782-861771 GCF_000517525.1 Limulus polyphemus | reverse complement strand
AAAGCAAGTGTTTTGCACCCTGCTTGGAAGAAGATGTCTAGCTTAAGCCTAGTGACAAAGAACTATTGGGCACAATGGGACCATTTGGAGCTTCAAGATGGTATTATTGTCTGGAGATGGGAAACTGCAGATTGGAAAGTGACGACCTGGCAAACAGCTATACCGAGAAAGTTACGGGAAGTTGCGCTGCGTCAATCCCATGATATTTTAACAGGAGGACATCTTGGAGTTAAGAAGACATTGAGTCACCTACAACAGATATTTTACTGAATAGGTATGAGGCCAGATGTGGAAGAATGGTGCAGGACCTGCAGTACATGTTGTGCTAAAAGGGGACCCAAGCATAAGGGACGTGCTCCAATGAAGTTATACAAGTTGGTGCACCAATGGAAAGAGTAGCCATTGACATTGTTGGTCTCTTGCCCCAAACTCGTGCTGGAAACAGGTATATTTGTGTGGTGATGGATTATTTCACCAAGTGGCCTGAGGCATATGCAATACCAAATCAGGAAGCTACAACTGTAGCTTCGGCTATTAGCGATTTCTTCTTCAGATTTGGTATGCCATACGAAATGCATTCGGATCAAGGCCATAACTTTGAATCAGCTGTATTCCATGAATGTTGCAAGTTGTTTGGCATACGAAAGACCAGGACAACGCCACTCCACCCACAGTCTGATGGAATGGTAGAAAAGTACAATTGGACATTTGGACAGGAATTGGACAGAAGTTTTGTAATAGCCGCCAAGATGACTGGGATGTCTTACTCCCTCCACTGTTGATGGCCTATAGAATAGCAGAGCATGAAGCCACTGGATACACTCCAGCAAAGTTGGTGTTTGGTCGGGAACTTCGGTTGCCAGTGGATCTGATAACAGGACGCCCACCTTACGAAGAGTTGCCTGAAAATGTGTCAGAGTTCGTGAAAGTGTTATCTGAAAGGATGGATGATATTCATCACCAAGTACATTCAAACTTGAAAACGTCTGCTGATTCCATGAAGCTATGTTATGCTATAAGATCTACTGAAGTCAGCTTTGTACCAGGAGACAAGGTATGGTTGTATAATCCCAGGAAGACCAAAGGGAAGTCTCCTAAGTTGTCTTCTCTGTGGGAAGACTTATATGACATAGTGGATCGTCTCTTAGACATGACTTTCCGAATAAAATGGGATCGGCGAGGTAAGCCAAAGGTGGTGCATTCCAACAGGCTTTGGCATTATCACTGTCCAGGACATTTCAATTGAAATGAAGTGAACAATGGAACAGATGGCGCTGCTGATGACATGTCACCTGAAAAATCCACAATCGAAGAAGAAACTCTACTCGGTTTGAGAAGAGAAACAGTGAAACCCTTAATGAAGTTACTACCACTAATGTGACTATTGCCGATAATAGAACATTTCTTGATGGAGCAGATAAACCCCACGTGAAGCAGAAGCCAACGAGACGGAGATCAGTACGGAAGAAGATACTTCCCGTAATATTAAGATACTTTGTTGAATTTCAATTTTGTGTTTGTAAATTCTGTACATTTAATCAAGTTATTGTTTATTATATATTGGTTTAATGTAAGTGGCTATTGTTCGGGACGAACAATACTAGAAAGGGGCAGTGTTACGACAGCGGAAGTCACGTTACGCTGGTAACACGTGATGAGTTTCTAGAAGGCTCATGACGCCCTCTATTTTTGTATATATATATAAGCCCGGCAAATAAAGCGGAGACAAGAAGTGATGGCATAGAGAATTGCAGATAGACAGACATGGAGACAGATAATTGAGTCAAGTGAGCGGTAATGACCGTAAGTAAAGTGCGTGAATCGTTGTGACTTACTGCGTGTGTTTAAGTTAAAATGACTGTGGACATTCTGTGTATTGCAAAGTTGTATTGAGAAAAAATAAACTAGTTTTATTTAAGAAAGAACTTGTATCGCTGAAGTTCCTCGGGAATAATTTTTACGGGAAATTATCAAACAAGCAGATACATAACAATATAATAGTACTGTCTGTTGTATGTCCATATAACTAATTCGAAGGGTGTGGATAGATCTTCACCCAAATTGTTATGGTGGTTCATCAGGTCCGTGCGGGGTACATATAATATTCAGTTTTGTATTTTGTGGTTTTTATGTGCGTTTTTTACCACTATATCGTCTCTTGTAGATGGATCTTCACCAAATTTGTCATGTTCATGCGGAGATACATGCAAACTTGTGGTTTTATATTTTGTGTCTTGCAGTTTCTATGGCCATTTTTTACAGTTACATATAAGGAAATCAACTTTTCATGTTCTAAGATAACCTTTCATTTATTACGAATTTAAATAACTTCTGTGCAGGGGACGGGTACTCCAGCTAGTAATAAAATAAATTAAAAGCATAAATAATAATAGTATTATAGGGGCCAGGCATTGTATATGTTAATAGAAGAGCGTTTGGATTAAATTAAAATATATTCTTTAACTTTTCCGTTGTAGTTTTACATTGTTTTCGATTACTATCGTTTTAAATCTGTTTTGTTACCTGTGGCGTTCATAGACCCTTTAGGCGTATGGCGAAACGTCGGGAAGAATAAATAAACATTTATCTGAAGTTGTTTGTCGTCTTCATTGAAAACTGTAAAAAATAAATATTACAGTTGGAACCTCATTGTATTTAGAACTTGGTTATAATTATAACCTTCCTATGTCTATTGAAATACAGCATTAAAAAACAACAACAAGCAAAAAAAAACTTTTCAAAAAAGGCTTGTTTGTTTGAAGTTAAGCACAAAGCCACACAATGATCCGCAGACATGCCGCTGTGCCCCTGGAGGGCTTAAAAAATTAAGTAAGTGTAGGAATGACAAGAATCAACATATAGCAATATATATATATATAAAACTATTCAATCACAATATAGTTTAATTTTTTATATTTTTGTCTGCTAACATTCTACTACATTGTGTGCCTGTGCTATTATGTAGGGATGATACAAATGCCATCCCTAC
>NW_013665643.1:855544-857782 GCF_000517525.1 Limulus polyphemus | reverse complement strand
ATATATATATATATATAACTATTCAATCACAATATAGTTTAATTTTTTATATTTTTGTCTGCTAACATTCTACTACATTGTGTGCCTGTGCTATTATGTAGGGATGATGCAAATGCCATCCCTACTATCTTGTTTATATTGTTTTTGGAGGATTTATATTAGCCATCCCTACATTTATTTCCTTTTTTCCTTCTTTACTTTAGTATATCAGTCACACTATGTCTATATTACCCTGTAGCACAGCGCTATGTCTGCGAACTTACAACTCTAGAAACAGGGTTTCGATGCCCGTGGTGGGCAGAGCACAGATAGCTCATGGTGCAGCTTTGTGCTTAATTACAAACAAACTATATTACCCATTGTCGACCATGCGTTCCGCTTAATACGAAGCTCATAAAGCTGGCTGGGACACAACAAGAACATTAGTAGTAGAACAGTATTTATCCAAGTCATTTATTAGAATAACAGTTGTTATTAATTGAGAAATAAAATAACAGCAATCTTTACATGAGGCATATTCTAAGTTTAATAATTACAATAAACACATTCCTAAATCACAAATTAATACAAAAAAAACTAAAAACAGAATGCATAAAGGTCCGTTTTAAAATTAAATTTAAACGGAAAAGCTCTGTTGTTAAAATTTAATGTTATCTTTATACTGACTTAAATATTCGGAGAATTACAATTATCTTCAGTAAGTGAATATTAATATTTTAATGTATGTACAAAGTCAATTTTGTAAAAGGTGTACCAACGAGTTAGTCCTAACAGTAAGGTATGGCTTGTAGACTTTATCGGTTAGTAGACTGTTGGTTTGAGTTATGAAGTCGCAGCTGCTTTTTAGTTTAAGGTTAAAAGTAGTAATTGTTTCTCGTCAGTAAATCAAGAGTAAGAATAGCAGCTATTCATTTGATATTCTTGGATTAAGTAAAACAAAGTCTGATATGAAGTTTTTATGTGAAAATATATGGATATTTCATTCTGTTGTAAACTATGTTTTTAACTTAAACGTTTGTATTGTTGTTTGGCAAGAGGGGGAGTTGACGTTATGTGATAATCGATGGTTTAACGCATGGAATTTTCTCAGGCTAGAATAAATAGTGATTGATTTCTGGGTCTTTTAATAAGTTCAGCTGAGTCTGAAGAAGTGCATCCCTTGTTGGGACAGCGATAAGTCTTCGGATTTACAACGCTCAAATCAGGGTTTTGATTCCCTTCGGTGGACACAGCAGATTGCCCGATGTGGCTTTGCTATAGGAAATCACTCACTCACACTGAAGAAGAGAAATACATTTGAGTGATCTCTGTTCACCAGTTAATGAGTAATCAGTGCATGATTTAGTCAGTTTGTCTGTTGCTGTCAGCCAGTTAGTTAGTTCGGTGCTGCAAATTACGTTTATCACGAAGTACAAGGGATATACGAAATTAGCAAATAAGAGGTATTTCTGTTTATTTGTGAAATTAGGTTCCTCATTAGTTACGTAAAACTGTGGCACTTGTGAAGTTATACCTTGAATTCGAAGAAATAAAACGCTTTTATTATGATTAAGCGAAGTATGCATTTTTATTTACCGAATTATCCGAAAGAACCCGACCAAGAGAACTCGTTAGGACAATATACACTTTTAGCTGAAGCACTGTTTATAACAGTCATTTATAAGAAATTAATGTCAGTCGTTTATAATACATTAAATCTTAAGATGTTATATGCTTACAGTGGCGGACCATGATTCATTAACTGATAATAGGTGTCATATTACATTATAATTCTTATCTTACATATAAACACTTTTTACTGCACTAAAGCCGATTTCCAGTAAAAAAAAGGTGTGTGTGTGTGTGTGTATGTGTATAATAGCAGCATTGTAGAACGAACAGTGTTGAAATGCTATCATACACTCTTTTAACTAGAAACCAGTTTGGGGACTGTATAGAGGGACGCTATTTAACTTGTTATCATGTAGTCTTATATTATAGCTACGTCCCCGGATTTACAACACAAAAATCCAGGGGTCGATTACCCGCGATGGACACAATGCAAAGAACCCGCTGTGTAGCTTTGCACTAAGAAAACATCAACATTTTAGCTACAAACTATCGGTTAACAGATCATGTGGCGCTGCACTAGTTTCAGAGTTGTACACAATAGTTATTATTCTATATCAGAGTTGTACACAATAGTTATTATTCTATACCAGAGTTGTACACAATAGTTATTATTCTATATCAGAGTTG
>NW_013665643.1:853525-854737 GCF_000517525.1 Limulus polyphemus | reverse complement strand
TAATTATTCTATATCAGTGTTGTACACAATAGTAATTATTCTATATCAGAGTTGTACGCAATAGTAATTATTCTATATCAGTGTTGTACACAATAGTAATTATTCTATATCAGAGTTGTACGCAATAGTAATTATTCTATATCAGAGTTGTACACAATAGTTATTATTCTATATCAGAGTTGTACGCAATAGTAATTATTCTATATCAGTGTTGTACACAATAGTTATTATTCTATATCGGAGTTGTACACAATAGTTATTATTCTATATCAGAGTTGTACACAATAATTATTATTCTATATCAGAGTTGTACACAATAGTTATTATTCTATACCAGAGTTGTACGCAATAGTTATTATTCTATACCAGAGTTGTACACAATAGTTATTATTCTATACCAGAGTTGTACACAATAGTTATTATTCTATATCATTGAAATAGTCAATATATGTATCATATAATTAAAGCAAATTCGAGGTGCTCTTGATAGATTTTTTTTCTCTGATGATACTTTTAATAGATTCGAATGAAACAGATAATACGATAAGTGAAAGAATATTTGTATGTAAGCACAATGTGTTATCTGTGTTGTGCCCACCACGGGTATCAAAACCCGGTTTTTATCTTTGGTTTAAGTCCGAAGACTTACCCTTGTGCCTCTGGGGGGGGGGGGGGCTCAGATCATTCCAAATAAAACTAATTTTCAATATTTATAAATAGAGTCATGCTAACATATTGTCTTTAATCTATCTCAAACAATTCCATCACGTATAAGACATATATGAGCATGCAAAATTAGTAGTTCTCTTGAAAAAGAAATGTCAATATGTGTCGCAGGGTAAACTTGGCTCCTAGTACTGAAGAAAGTATTTTCATCAAGTGAACATCAAGTGGAATGATATTTTTAGGTTTCTTTCCTAACGCTGTGAGAAACTTGCCACTGTTTCGGAATAAAGCCAAGAAACAAATATAGCTCGTATTTCTGTATATCTGTCTATGTGCGTTAACATACACACACATAAATCTAAATAGGAAAACGGAGTACTGGTGTCTCTTTGTGAGTTTTTAACAGGACAGTAGCGTAAAAAAAGAAACACATTCCTCAAACAGGAAGTTCCTGTAGTCAAAATTGAAGAAAATACTGATATCTCAATTCTCATTTTATTCGATTTTGGTATTCTCAATATGATAGACTATTAATTCAAAATACGT
>NW_013665643.1:849841-853515 GCF_000517525.1 Limulus polyphemus | reverse complement strand
ATAAAATAAATTCAAACTAACAAATAATTTTCATCCTCACTTCTCACCTTGTAATTACTGAATGATAGGAACTTCAGAAATATAAGGAAAGAAGAGTAACCTATAGTAGTAGTATTATCATACATATCAATAGCGGTTCTGATTTTGTTTTTTTTCTCTAAATTTGAGTCAATATGCTTTAAAAATGGGATACAATTTTTTAGTCAAAACAGGGGGCAAAATCGGGTGAATTTATTATTATTTTTTTATAATAAAGAAAGTAGATATATTCCGGTTAAAATCAGGTTTTATTCATACACAAGCCCCCCAGTGGCACAGTCTGCGGACTTACAACGCTAGAATCCGGGTTTCGATGCCCGTACAATCAAACAAACAATCAAAAATTCACACACAAAAACATCAAACATGCTTTAACACAAAGCACACCTCACTACTTTTTCAGTCTGAAAAACGTCACAAGTAGGTTATAAAAAAGTATACTGGTCCTTTTTTTTGCCAAAATTTGCATTGTTTTAAAAAAATTATCATTCTTAAACACCAACCAAGCATTTTTAGATAGGGCATTCTCTCTTTCTCTGTCTGAAAAAAAAGTTACGTACAATTAATTAAAAACTTTCAAAGCAAAATAATCTGTCTTTGCCACCAGTTTATGTTGTCTTCTGGTTGGTTAATAAAAGAAGAGGCATAAAAAAGGAACAGTTTACTACGCCAATCTTGTTACGGATATATATATTAACATATATCATACTTTTGTTTGTTTTAGAACAAAGCCACGTTGGGGTATCGAACCCAGAATTTAGTGTTATAAGTCACCGGGGGAGACAAAATATATCACCACTTGCTGTTTAAGTGTATTTTCGGACATTTTACTACAGTCTACTCTTTAAATAGCGCCATTTACTGAAGGAACTCTCTACTGCTGCACTTATAGCCGGAATGTAGAGTATAATTAATGCTGCTGCTGACAGAACTGGGTATATGGTTGTGCCATTCTTCTGGAATCTCACTACTATGAGTTCTGAATTTTCTTGGGAGGATTCTGCCATGTATTGACTGAATTCTGGGTGCAGAGCTTCAGTTGTTACATCTTACAAAAAGAAAAATACTTCCTTATAGTTGTAATATTCACGACTATGAACTGGTTTCAGGAAATGATCCAGCACTCTTGTTTGTATCCACAATTTCTTTATAGTAATATAACATAACATAACGTTTTATGACAACATTGGACCTATTGGTCCATCTCGGCTGTTCCATCCTCTCAACTAATTTGAAATAATTTTAAAAAATCTTAAAGCCAGCCCTTATCATTCATATACTTATCAAGCTTTTTCTTAAACTTACTTAAATTTACTGCCTTTACAACATCCGAAGGCAACCCATTCAAAAAGCCAACTGCCCTATTAGGAAAATTAAACTGTCTTAGCTGAAGATGAATCTTGCCTTGCCAAAATTTATATTTGTGTCCCCGCGTCCTATTATTCCCACTGTTAAATATACACATTTCTTTCAGTTGTTCCTTTCCATTTTTCACTCAGGACTACACAGAATTCATTAATGGATTGCTGCACATAAGCAGCATCTTTAGGTGACAACATTCCTAAAATTACACTGTACTTTTCTGTTGATGCAATTTCTGTAATCTGTTCCAAGCAAATGAAAAGCTTGACTTCTGTAATGTGGTACATCTTGTGTAGCATAGCTCCATCTCTCTTCAACAGTTAAAACTGGCTCAAGCTTTTTTTCCAGAAACACAAGCATGACATAGATTCTTTCTTGCTGTTTGTGAGTGGGAATGATTTCTTTAGTGTCAGACATCTTTCTGACCAGGGCATCCTCCTTCTAGAGAGCTATAAGGTCAACCCACATGCATATAACAACACGCAAACTCTCAAAGCAACTGAATCATCTAGTAATAACGAGGGTTTCATTACATTTTCATATCCAAGTTTAGCACACAGTTCATTTACAGTTGTTCTAATCTGTAGATATATTTAAACAAGGCACCAAATTTATAGCCACTTTTCTAGCATCTTACATTGCAAATCATCTAAGAATAGTGTCAACAGAAACATGAATAAAATGTATCATATCTTTGACATGCGGGAGTTTACTGAAACCTACACCAACACATGTGTCATCCACCATCTTTTGAATGTACTATGCATAATCAGATACAATGGCAATAACTTCAAACCACATTTTCTCCTATTGCTGTAATGACTTTGCAAGCACCAAAGCAATGCTGACACTGTTTGAGACACCAACATTAGATACATCTATTAATGCAATTTCAGTGATTCCCTTTTACAGTGTTGTAATATGACATCAGTGTACTGACTATGGGCTTTTCAAGTACATCTGATGACTCATCAAAAACAGACGTACTTTTTCATCCTTTACTTACTCTTTGATTTCTGTCAATAGTTTCTGTATTATTATTTATTTATTTTTTGCAAAGTAGCATACTTTGACATTATTTTAGTTGCTGGACAACATTTCTTCACAAACTTTCCTAAAGGTCCATCAGCTACATGTAAACTCAAACCAGTTGCCTCTTTATCCCTCTGCCTGATCTGCATTTCTATTAAAGTTGGCTGCAATAATGTGGAACTCCTTAACTTTTCAGCCTCTTGTTTTAGAGAAATATGACGTGCACTACGAAAATGTTCATTTATCCTGTTATATGGTTTCTTTTGTCTGTCAACTGATATCTTTAGTTGATATTACCGATATCACAGTAGTTGCATACAACAGCTGCTTCTTTAGGCCCAATACCACAGTCACCACAAAAACATTAAAATCAATATATTATTTTACCCATTCAACAGTTACTTTGCGTTTTCTACCCATTATTGAAAAATTGTACTTATAATTATTAAGGAAATTATTATTCAGAAAGCTGAATAGCCTCAAAATCTTTTTCAATATGTAATAATTTATATTATATATTTCTATACCTAAAACCTACACCATTTTCTACATTTAAAAATTATGTAAAACTTAATTAGTTGAAAATCTATATGATAGGCCTAGCTAAAGAATAGTGATAATTGGCATTGCTTAAAAGTACAGCTGTCAATTTGTCATTGCATAGCTTTTGTCACATGTAATGTGGCATATATTTTTTATCACAAAATGTTTTAAAATTGTTTATTTCATACTGATATTGTGTGTTTAACTTTTTTTTTTGTCTGGCTAGTTTATTTTAGTAAAATCACCAGACACTGGGCAAGTAAAAATTCTAAAATAAAGAATGAATAGTTATTTTGATAACATTAATCTTTTTCTAAAAATACTGTAATAGTGAAATATTTTGGTGCTTAACAAGGAAACACTACAGAATCACAAAATAGGCAGAACAGTTAATTCTATTGTATTATAAAAAAAAAATACATTGATGAATACAGGCCGTCCAACCATAATGTTATTTACATGGAAGTTATTTTAATATTGTAAATTCTAGCAACATTCACTGAGTGGTCACAAGTAAATAAACACCTAATTTTTCGTCATTTAACTGATTTATGCTAACTAATTTGTGTTCACAGAGCACTATATAAATGAAAATGGTCCTCACACTAATTATCTTGTGCTACAACATGCCTAGAACTCAAGGTTCTCTTGTCAGATTTTGTTAGAGGAAGGATAGTTGGTCAAGCAGATGGTGGAAT
>NW_013665643.1:847310-849831 GCF_000517525.1 Limulus polyphemus | reverse complement strand
AGCCAACTGTGAAGCACGTTGGTTTCAGCGTGGCGGTTTGGGGAGCTGTTTGGGTTGGTGGGAGATCGAGCTTAGTGAAGTGCGTTGGCAACATAAATTTTGCGAAATACGTCGAAATATTGGAGGCAGGACTCTTGCCAATTTATTCCTCGGGTTTCGTGGACAATAACACAACGTTGTTCCAGGAAGATGGAGCACCGTGTCACACTGCTAGAAACACCCAAAAGTGGCAGGAAGAAAATGGTATCCAGAAGTTGCCTGGCCGAGCCAATCTCCTGACATGAACCCCATCGAAAACCTCTGGGCCATACTCGACCGGCAAATCAAGAAATAACCAAAAAAAGCAACTTCGAAGAGCGATCTACTCCAAGTTTTGAAGCAAGAGTGGACGAAAATCCCACAATCTAAAATTGACGAGATGATTCTCAAGATGCCCCAAAGGATCAACGAACTCCACGAAGCGAAAGGAAGGTCTACTAGATATTAATTAAATTATAAATATATTAATTCATGTGAATATGACTGAACATTTTCATTTTTTTCTGAAAAGGTCGTGTCTATTTACTTGTGAACACGCTGTGTATATGAGTATAAGCATGCACACTGAACATGAAACGTTTTCACTTCCAGTTTAACTAAGATATCACCAGCGTATTTAACTAAATATGTAGGCGTCATCTAATAATAACGCTCGCACGCTTCCGTAACGGCCAGAAAGAGCCGAATAATCAGGTGTGTCTTTGACAAAACATGATTATGTACTAGTAGTAGTGTGACATTAACAACAATTCTTTTTTTTCTTCTTTTTTTGTTGTTGAAACAGTAAAACTAAACAAACTTGTTCTTTTGATTTATGGAATTTTCATTATAAGTTACAACAAATGTGTTGTAACACTTCATTTTTGCCATGTTTCAGAAGGACTAACTTTTTACAATAACTTTTTTCTAGCTCCATTGAAGAAAACAGTTTTTAAACGCGTGCTTATGCTTTCGACGTCTTAAGTTTAAGAAGCGCAAAAAATCCTCTGATGTTTATACATAGATACTTGTATACGTACATATAACTGTGAATGGAAATAGTCGAAAACTTCCTGGCCTTCGGACTTGCGAAAATAGTTCGCGGTAAATATGTAAAATATATTTCAAATAATATCAAGTTCGCAAGGAGTCTGTGATTCGTGTGTGTGAATAATCGGTTTACAAAAACAAAACAAAGAAACTTAATTTGAAAGGCTGATTCCTAACCGTTGGCCCGGTAATGAAAATATATTTTCTGAAAGAGGAATAAACATTTGTTTGATGCTGTTGTTTTGTGTTTGTTTTTTTCATACAAAAATCATAACAAGCCCGGCATGGCCAGGTGGTTAGGGCGCTCGACTCGCAATCTGCGGGTTTCGGGTTCAAATCCCAGTCCCACCTTTCAACCATGGGGGCGTTACCATGTGACGGTCAATCCCACTATTCGTTGGTAAAAAAGTAGCGCAAGAGAGATGGCGGTGGTTGGTGACAACTAGCTGCCTTCCCTCTAACACTGCTAAATCAGGGACGGCTAGCACAGATAGCCCTCGTGTAGCTTTGGCGCGAAATTCAAAACAATAATCCTAACCGTTTTTTTTTTGTTTGTTTTTTGTCTTATACGTGGCTAATGAAGAGGTATTTGTTTGTTTTTCTCAGTGGTTTTCAAAATATCAGTGTATTACAAATATCAGTATGTAAATTAATAAATAACTAACGCGCTTCTCACCACACTCGCATCAGCAAGATCAATTGTTCTTGAAGTGATTTGTTCGTGTATTTATTTTTCATAAAAATGTATGTTCTAGGTTTAACGTGAAACAAATTATCACTAAGCGTGGTAGTACTTGGTATGTAGGGATGGGCCTGGAAAAAAATGGCCGACGCATATTATGTATTGCTATTGCTTATCATAGTATGAAATATCTCTTGTAACAATCAGAGAGAGTTTTATAAACACCTACCTTAGGTTTTCAAAAGCTATTAATACCTTCAGCTTAGAAAAAAAAACATCGCTAAAGTAGAGAACCAGCGAATAGCGTAACAGCCAAATGTTCTACTGATTATTCTGATTCTAGCGTCAGAAAAGCTAACTTATCAATGCATGAAGTTGTTGCGATGATTTACTCATGAAAATGTTGGATTTTAACTTGGGGAGTCCAGATGTAATAGCGTTCCACTAACTTCAACACATGATGTCCATCAAGACAACTCATCACGCCAGGCTAAAACTGCTGCCTTCATAGCGACAGCATTTCATTATAAAATATTTATTTGTATTGTAAAAAAAAGAGTGGAAACAAGTAATAAAAAATTGAAAAATAAGGATGATGTAGGGATGGCAATGTAGGACTTTATAGCATTATTCAGTTTAAATATCTTTATTCAAGCCTGAATTCATGCAAATGAAAGGAATTCAACATTTAGTTGTAGTTAAACGTTTTTCTTGGAAAGATTTGGCTACTTATGGAGATTTGTTTGGAGTTAAGCACAAAGTTACACAATG
>NW_013665643.1:837329-847175 GCF_000517525.1 Limulus polyphemus | reverse complement strand
CCACCACGGGTATCGAAACCCGGTTTCTGGCGTTGTAAGTCCGAAGACATACAGCTGTGCCACTGTGGGGGGGGGGCACTTATGTAGGATTTTTTTTATGGTTTTGTGCATTCATTCCTACCTTGCTTATTTAATTTCTGGTATTTCCATCCCTACATCATCCTTATTTTTTATTACTTGTTCTCATATTAGACGTTAAATAATTGTACATTATGACCAGTTGATAACGTTTTTTTAGAAGTTGGAAGAAAATAACAGAGAATATTAATATGTAAAGGACAAATATAGCACTCTGTTTGCGCTATTATACGGTGTTGGTATACGTTACGGAAATAAATACAACGCCACCACCTATTAAAAATTCACCAAATCCCTGGTTTATCAATACTTCTTTTTCATTAACGAAACACAAATGCAACTAGTGCAGAATTTCGAAACCGTTCTGTTGATGCTGTTCAATTAAATGATTAATTTGTTGAATAATCAAATTTCATCACCCAGTCTAAAATAAGTTGGGTTGATGAAAAGACAGGTGTATACAAAATTGTTTCCAAAAAGAAAAAAAGAAGAAAAGAAAAGAAAGTGCACTGAAGAGAGAGAAAGAGAAAGATTGATATCGGTACCGTGTCGTCTTTCACTGCCATATTTTTCACTTCCCTGTTCCAAGGACAACTCATGTGTATGTGAACAGTGCCTTATTTTAATCAAGACAAAAACGTGGTTTGTAACTCTTGCTTTAACTGCGCATGTACCGTTTCCCTCTAGGGATAAATTTAGCGACTGCCATGCTTTTCCCCAGGGTTGTTATACTTACGTCATTAAACAGGCTGTTCTAGCTATATTACTTACGTTCTATTGTTTGAAATCTTTTCCCTAGAGATACGTAATCCCAGCTTTTTATTATTCACTGTATGGTATGTATCGTTGCGTGCCTGGCTTTGCAGTTAAAACTAGTTTCTACAATTATTTATCACAGTAATTATCAACTCTGGTATACCTAGCTCACAAACTTTCAATCTTCTTGATATTTATTACATATGATATGAACCAAATAGGTATAATCAGGTCCTATCAGAGGTTCAGAGATGCCTGGGCCACTTCTATCTTTTGAGGCTCTTGGCTATAGTGAAAATAAAAAATGATGACACATAAAAACAAACTAAAACAATTATTAGCCCAAAAGGACAGTGAACCATAATTTGATTATATTTAATTTGTATATATAACTTGCAGCTCTAAGCTGAGAGTGTGTGAGAGAGTGGAAAGCCTGAGGGTTTATAACACTAACACTCGAGTTTCGTTACCCGCTGTGGGCGGAGCCCAGGTAGCCCATTGTGTAGCTTTGTGTTCAATAACAACAAAACAAACAAGAGAGATTGACGCAAGAAAGCTCTTTATATAAGTAGCAGTTCAATCAACGTATAAAGGATGGCAAACTACATATTTTACAAATTCGTGTGCTAAAAGTTTCAAATAAAAATTTAATTTTGAAATTAGTGGATACCACAGTAAAATGCTAATGTAATGAGTCCAGTTGCGTGTCCAGTGAAGTGTTATGGGGAGACATACCCCACTAAGAGCTCTGCTTCCAGCAGCCCCCTTCATCTGAAATATCAGGATTAGTCTTAAGATTTGAAAATTATTCCTACATTGTGACTCCCTGACATGAGAATGTTAATATTTTTTGAACGGGTGATAAAGTCATACTATGTAAACTATGTAATTTGAGCTAAAAGAAATATATCCAATCAGATGATATCTTGAGTTTTATGGTAACTTGAAACAGCATCACACTGCCGAGAAGCTGTGCAATGAGAGCCAGCCTGAGGTAATTTTGGCTTTTTTTATTATTAAAATGAATGAATAAACACTTGTTAAAAGTAAAAAAGACTATTTCTTTTGTAGCTGATAACACTTGACCCTTCTTCTGCCCCTTCAACTAACTCTTTTCCCCCTTCTGCTCCCACCGCCGATAAAAAAAATCCTATAAACGCCTATGAACAGATCGTAGAAGTTAACACTTCATTACATTATTCAGTTTTCGTCATTAATTGTTGTTCGTTTTATGTTGAATTGTTTGTTTGTAGTTAAGCACAAAGTTATACAATGGGCCATCTGTGACCTGCCCACCACGGGTATCGAAACTCGATTTCTAACGTTGGAAGTCCGCAGACATACGGCTATGCCACTGGTGGGCTTTATGTTGAATACTTCATATTCAGTGGGAAAACGTTTTATATATTAATATTTTACTTATGGATCTCGTTTCTGTGACTCTTAACGTTTCGTAAAATTGAATTCTTAAAACTTGTATTAGTAACAGGAATGGCAAACGACTATTAAATAAATTGCGAGTAGGAAAGAGGGAATAGCAGAATTGAAAATCATGTTTGATTCAGAAAGGTCTGAGGTTTTAAAAAAAATCGAATATCACGAATAATAAAAACGTGTTTTTTTTAATTAGATTTTCTCATACTTTCAATTTAGTAATTACTAGACGTATGTATCGAAATGGAAAGTCATACATGACAGCTAATGCCGTAAATCTATTTCGCTTTTTGTAAAACAAAATAAGATTCAGAAATGCTACTTATTCAGTTTATGGGCCCAATCGCTTTACATTTTTACGAATGAAATGGTTAAGTTGGCCCTCTTTTCAGCACTATAGTATTTCTTCACTTTACGATCTTGCAAGTTTCCCCAGTAATACACTTTAAACAAACTTCCATTGGATGAACGGATCCCATTTCTTATCATCCACTTAGCTGGCTGCTACGCTCGAAACAACTTCTCACACTGTGGATTTGATGTGAATATGTTTCACGTTACACAAGGGCGTGTATTGTTTATAATATAAAATACGTCTTGCTGTTAATAAAACGTTCTTAGAACTTAGTGGTTCTCCATGTGTGTTGATCCTTTGGTTTTTATTTCTACATCAATGAAATGTCAAGACATAATAAAAAATATATACATAGGTATACAATTAAATTATAACTTAGAACTTAAAAGGAGAACACGCCGCTGTTATAAACGTAACGCAACTTCGTGTAGAATATTAATAGTACTTGTTGCAAATTGTTTTCGTTCTACGTGATTACAATTTGATGTTGTAAGCTGAGTTAGTAGTTGCTGTTTTTATCACATTATATAACACCAACTTACCTTCACGTTCTTTGAATATAAAGTAAGACGCAGCGTTCCTTCCGCACCCACGTTACTCTGAGATAACACTTGCCATTTATTTATTAGTGTCTTCGTCTATCACAGCTTATTAGGCACAAAACAACTTCGTGAAGCCACAATGAAATGTTTTTTTTCTATTCGATTCCCAAACGACTAGCTGGAAAAGGAATTGACAATCATCAGTAAAATTTACTTTCAACGATGATGACGTAATTCTTGAATTATCTCCAAATGTTCCTCACTTAATAAGCTTTTAGAACAATAAAAATCTCACGCAATAACTCGTTAGATATATTAGGAACAGCGTGTCGAGACCTACTGCTGCCTACTGTTTTCTTATCAGCATCAGCCTGTGGTGCTACACACGTTCTACGCAACGTCGAGCAAAGAACTTAAAATGCGAAAAAAAGTGAGGCGTTTCCGGGATTTATTCGCTCGTGTAAGAGGAGCTAAAGTGAGGAGTTAGTTTAGCAAAACCTTGGTAGTGATGGCCAACTTTGATCGCCATATTTAGCACATGAAGTTGGAACCACATTATTTTTTGGCACCTTTGTTTTAAGAAGTAAGCCTTCTGAAGATGCTTCATTAATAGCAATTTAGCTATTCTATTTATCTCAATCTTTAACAAGTATAATTTATCACATGATCCTGAAACATTATTTTTATGAAATCACTGTAATCCTAAAATACAATAAAAATCACAAAAACATATACAGTGTTTATTTACAAAAATCTTCACCTTAAGTACTTTCTAATGAATGCGCCACCCAGTGGCACAGCGGTATATCTGCGGACTTACAATGCTAGAAACTGGGTTTCGATACCCGTGGTGGGCAGAGCACAGATAGCCCATTGTGTATCTTTGTGCTTAACTTCAAACAAACAATCTAATGAATGATGCATTATCATTTTAAAACAGTTACTTTTAAAGGGCTTAAAAACGTCCATCTAACCAAATAGCTTGGGCTATGACTTTTACAATAAAAGACCCTTTGAAACGCTCGAGCAAAAAATGCTTTAGCAAATATTTTTAAATGATACAAACCTTCAAAATACTTAGACTAAGAATTTTACAAGGTATAACTCATTTAAAAAGCTTAAATTATGGTATTTCTAAAAAGAATAACCTTTTGAAAATAAACTAAATTAAAATTTTAAAGGATTAACCCTTACAAAACAAAAAGCTGAAATAATGTTTGAAGGAACGGCTTAAAAAATCATTAGAGTTGTTAGCTATATGTTCAATGTTTTAATTTAGATGTTTGTTGTTACGTCATCTTGAAATTTCATGAAAGTTGAGAATCTAGAAGTTTTGTGTAGAAGGTAAAAATAATAATGATATAAATTACAGTGTGAGTTGTATATTATTCAGTGTAAAGTGAAGCAGTGAATCAACGAAGTATTCAGTTCAGTGTTAGTAGTGAGTTTGACAGTGAAAGTTAGTGCCTGTGTTTATTTCTGTCCAAACGTTGCATTTGAAGTTAGGCTTACCACAGTAGCAGTGAACGTAGTTTGTAGTCTGTAGCAAACATTATTTAAGAAATAAATTAATCCTTTGTCGTTACTTGGCCTGGACTTTACACTATTTTTACCAAATAATCCAAAAGAACCTACCCAATGAAAGAAATGTCATAACATTATCCTTAGGTTTTAAAAAAGACCAACTTTAAATATTCTGTTATTTTTGTAATAAACTAAACAATTATTAACAGATGTAAAGCTTTAGTTGTTTAGGCATGCACGTGGATAAAATTATAATGGTCGAAGCTATATGGTAATACCATTCTTACTTCAGTGCACAACTAAACTTTGATCATGAGTCACGCGGGAATTTGTCATACTAGGCCTTGTGAGCTAGAGCTGTATGAATGCTACTGTAATGGCTGAGCCCTGATAACAACAATGAAATACCCGGATGCTCACTTTGGTTTTACTGAATTAGTAAAGCCATGAGGAAATATACTTGAAATAGGCTTTATAATATACATTATTCACTAGCACATGAATACAAGTACAAGGAAATCCTGTACTGTAAAATAATAATAACAATGCAGTAATGATAATTGGTTGATCATAGTGATATAGATAGATAGCTAGACAAGAGGTAATACAGAAACTCTTTACATGACCAACCACAGTATTTTATGGATAACGTTATTATTTTGTTAAACACTAAATCAAATTTGAAAACACTATTTCAAACTGCATTATTTAGTTTTATTGCAGTTTAAAGGGTATCCATGATATAGGTACTTCAAAAACTACCATGTGTTGCTACTGTTCCAACATTGGGCTAGTCCAGACCACATAATGATAACAAATTAATTAATTTCTTCCTTAGCATTTCTACAGGTTTATACACTTTGTGATTTGTAGAACTATATTTACAAATGATGTTCCAACGGAATTACCACGCTAACTGTACTCGACTAACGTAAACTAAACTCAGTTGTATAATTTCAGGGTTGATGATCAAGTAAGTAAATATACGCGATAATTAACACAGATCCTAATGCTCCACTGAAAACAAAAACGCCAACTCAATGTTTCTCTGATTCCTTGAAAGCTTAGTCAGCTAATTAATTGGCTCATCCGTATTTATCTACTCTAGCCTCTCGATACTCTTCGAATTTACAAGATTCTTGACGTCAAGTTTAAAACTATCTAGGCCTACTTCCACAAATTTACATGATCTTAACGTCATACGCCCTCTAGATAACAAACAAATTACATCGAATATATAGAGCACAACAATATTATATTAAATTCATCATCCAAAAATCAATACGTGTCATATAATAGAATGAGTCTAATTTATCTATCTTTAACGAGCAAGTAATAATTGAAAGGCCCATGTGAAAATATTTTAATAAATAATTTAAGATGGAATTATTCTATAAAAAAGTAAATTACACTAATGTTAGATGAGCTATTGCCGCGAAATAAATCCTTTGACTAAAAGATTTAATAGCCTACCAACTTGTTTTACGTAAAATAACGTCGAAAGGTACTGAATACCGAAACTTATTTTTTAGCCAGTACTAATAACGGGGCTTATTTGAGCTGCCATGTTATTTTTTATGTTTACACGTAGATTTCTTTTCCTTTTTTCAAAAATAAGTCCACTTCTCCCAGCTGAGTACCTCTACTTTTTATTTTAGAGAATTTCACTACTGGTTATATTTCTGTTTATTTTATAGTTACAATAAGAATAAAAATAACAGATATAAAAACTGTTTTGACAAAACTATAACATCATGCAAAAATTGTGTCTTTCTAGTGAGATTAATTTTATTATTTTACTAAATTAATATAATGTTTTTTAGTTATTAATGCGAAGTTGAACATTTCAGCATCAACATTACGAGCAACTAGAAATTACGTTTTATCCTAAAAAGGTTTGATGACCGCTAGGCCTAGGATTCGACCACTTCCTTGAAACGTCATCCAATAGGACAAAATTGTGTGAAGAGCAATATACACGTGACACCAACCATAACAAAACAAACATTTAAACTGTTATAAAAGGTTGTCCTTACGACCAGCCGTTGCTCAGAGGAGCAGTGAACTTTTCTGAATGTGTGTTTTTTTCTTCACAATTATATAATAATGAACGCAGGTTGTTACTCCTTTAACGTGCATGAGGTGGAAAATAAAAACTGTAACAATCCTATACTATACCGAAAGTGTAACTATCTATCTATGATCAGTGTAACATAAAAAAAATAGCATTGAATGAGGCATTGGTTGAAAAATTATTTTCTCTATATTTGTAAACAAAATTCATATTTCAAAAGTTTTCCTCCATTTCGATCTCAGGTCCAGTCTTAAATTACTCAGTTGTAGGGATAGCTCTTCTATCAAATGCTTCAAACGACATCAAACTATCTTCGAAGAACAGTTTATTGCATTTAGAACTGCAGTGACGTTTAAAGATAAAATGTATATCCTAATCTCTTATACATATAAAATACGACAATCGACCACCTAGTTTCGTTATAGAAGTTGTCCTTCTGCATTTTTACCAAAATACTTTATGGAAAAGGTCTTTTTTAATTATTTTCATATTTTGCTTCTCAAGTCCATAATACCTAATTTTATTCTTCTTTTTTTTTAACCATTTCTGTGTAATCTCGCAGACAATGTACATGTATATATAAAGTAGTGAGCTATATTTCGAAGGGTTGTAAAAACTGCGTGCGACACTGAAACATATGTTATGTGTTTTGATATTGTTGTTAGCCGCGGCAGAGGGGCTCATAGAATGGCTCCGAGTTTTTCAAGTACAAACATTTAGCTCCGTCATATCTTGACCGATTTGAGATCTGATTACAGTCAGGGGCGGATGGGGACACCGAGACACAGGGCAAAATCCCTGTGGCGCCTGGGCCAGTGGGCCGATAATCTGGTTATACTGTTTCAGTGCTACTGACTAACCTACCTTATATATATATCTCTATACATATGTATATAAAAATATTTATTTATATCATCCCGATTTTTGAGTATTTGCACGGGCCGTTTCAGGCTCCCAATCCACCCTTGATTACAGTTTTGGACTCGGAAGGTCAAACCCTTTCAATTGATATATTTAACCATGCCCAAGGTCTCATAGATTAATTTACTCTAATCTTGCCTAAAGGAATTTCAGTTTGAGGGTAGGCTCGAAGAGATCCTGATGAGTAATGAAATTGAATTAGTATATGCGCGCCTCACGCTTGATATTGCCGGTGCAAAAAAAATGTAGCTAATAAAAATGGGAAAAAATATCTCCTAGATTAATTTACTCTAATCCTGCCTAAAAAAAATTCAAGTGTTTGGTCAGTTCTTTACCCTCAGTTTTGTAACAGACGAAAACATAAAACTACTTAATATAAAGCAATATGTGCGTCCCACCGGTAGCAAAGGTAATTTCTAATTTAAATTTGAAGGATAATATGATGCTTAAATAAAGACTGTGTATTTTGGAAGCGATGACCAATATATTTTGTCACTGAAGTTATACAGGCCTGCAGTTTCAAAATAATTATTTGTAGTCGGTCTTACCAAATTTTAATGATTTTTATGACGATCGTATTCTTTCATATTAGCAAATATACAGATATAACTACAGCTAAGGGATTCGAAAATTTGTGAAAATAAACTTACAAAGAAATCTGTATAAAATATTAGACGTTTAATCGAGACAAAGAAAACGAATTGTTATAATAAATATTACATGCCTGCCCCCCCCCTCCAAGTGGCACAGCGGCATGTCTACAGACTTACGACGCTAGAAACCGGGTTTCGATACTCGTGGTGGGCAGAGCACAGATAGCCCACTGTGTAGCTTTGTGTTTAATTAGAAACAAACAAACAAAATTACATGCCATTTCTCAATTACGTGAGTGACGAGCTGCGTTTATCATCCTAGATGTTAATGTATAAATATTAGGAAGACGTTTAAACAGAGCTTTTAAACGAATTTTAAACAACCAAAAATACTTAACACTTAAATTAAAATTATGGGTATGTGTGAACATACAGTGATGAATATTGGAATTTGGCAAAACAAACAAACAAAAAAAGATTAAGTGCGTTTCCTGGCTTTAGTCAGACGACACAGCTCACTCGCTGTCAACATGAATTTATGTGGATACCAGATGCATAGTTTCAACTATTGTCATCCTTTCATATAATAGTTCGTATTTTCGACCGACATGAATTTTCGCTTAGCAAATAAGTCATTCAAACCATAAACTAATTCATATTAAATGAAAAGAGATACTCAGTTTGTTGTGTTGTTTATATCAAAATATATTTTCTGAAAGAGGAATAAACATTTGTTTGATGTTGTTGTTGTTTTATTTTCATACAAAAGATATTAATTATCATTAAGTTATAACTAACTGGGGTAGTAAGGCTATTAAATTATCATTGATTTTTTAAAGAAATATTCTACATGCTTATAGTCAGACATTATCTTGGATTTGCTGGTTATTGATTTGACAAAATAGTTGAGTTGAATTTCTTATGGATTTACAGACGTGAAACGTAATAATATTGCTTGGTTTGCATAATTTGTTAACTCATTCGATTGTTTCTATAGTGGTTATGATAATCCAGAAGGTATCTAAACTTGCAATTATATGTCTATTGGGTTTTATTTAATTAAGGGCAAAAACAACCAGCGATACATATAAGTTAGAAATAATTTGAAAAAGTAGAACTGAAATAATAAATATTATTAATCAATCAGGTCATTCAAGAGAGACCTTTGTATGTAATAAATCTAAAGACAAACAAATGAATGTTATAAATGATTAACGCCACATCACTCCAGATTATAAGTTTATTTGTTATTGTTGCCTTGTTTCATTACGATCTACAATTGTTCCGTAACAGACTAAAAATACTAGTATTACACGTGGGAAACTGTGAAGTTGAGTACCCACATCTGCTCCGCATTTAAAATAAACTTTCTAGTTACATTCAACGTGTGAGGCCTATGAATAGAGAATAAATCTTGGTAGCTGTGGGTCGCGGGTTCGAATCCCAGTTACACCAGACATGCTCGCCCTTTCAGCCATGGGGGTGTTATACCGTGACAGTCAATTCCACTATTCGTTGGTAAAAGAGTAGCCCAACAGTTGGCGGTAGGTGGTGATGACTAGCTTCCTT
>NW_013665643.1:831480-837031 GCF_000517525.1 Limulus polyphemus | reverse complement strand
AAGGAAGCTAGTCATCACCACCTACCGCCAACTGTTGGGCTACTCTTTTACCAACGAATAGTGGAATTGACTGTCACGGTATAACACCCCCATGGCTGAAAGGGCGAGCATGTCTGGTGTAACGGGGATTCGAACCCGTGACCCGCAGATTTGCGAGTCGATTACCCTTACCACCTGGCCATGCTGGCCCATTTATCGAGTGATATCTAAACTCAAAGCTATGAAAATTCTATTATATTACGTTTTCTTTCTTTTGTAAGCTAGATTTGGCACGACTGTTACCCTTACACGTAATCATAGATATAATTATTAATATCATTATTTCATGTGATCTTTTAAGAGTAAACGGATTTCCAAAGACTAAAATTATTTTATTTTCAATTGCAAGATGTTCTTATGTGTTAAGAAATAAAACAACTGAACAAAAAGCATTTTTAAATGAAAATTTGTATACTGGATCTGGGAAAGAAACGCTTTTCTCCTAACCATAAGTTGATTTCCAGATAAATTAATTGGGACACAGTTGTGTACAACAAACTTTCAACCTTTCTTATAACTTTAACGATCCTTGCTATTCATGTTTTAATTTTGAAATACAAAGCGTGGAAGTTATTTTTAATTTTCTAAAACCTTAACGTTTAAATGAAAGTTGTTTTAACCATCCAGTAATAAAGTTACAAAAAAAAAACTAAATGCTGAAACTTTGACAGTTTTTACATCTCAAACGTGCTGATAAAGGCAGTTTATAAGTGACAGTATTAATGATGTAAAAGTTTCCATGGCAATGAAGTATCACCAATGCGTAACCTATTAAATGATGAATAATTAAGCTCCTTCATTTTTTGCATGGAAGGCAAGTGTCACTAAATAATTTTCATCAACCATATATACAATTAAAAGCTGGAAGATTTTTAAATGTTACGTTCGTGGAAGTGTGCCAACATCATTTCGCTGTACAAAGATTATCACTCAGATATAAGAAACTTGTTACTATGTATATGTACGGACATGCTGGATTTCCGCTTGAACTTTAGGACTATTTATCAGTGAGTAATTGTATGAAAATTACTTAGCGCTTTGTTGGTTTAACAAGTGAAATTCTATCATGTTAACATCCTGGTTTGTACGCATGCGTTATATAACCTGACTCAATACTAAAACACACGGAAAAAATAAGACAAACGTTTCATGGTAATCTGAAACGAGTACATACTTGTTTATCTTAAGTAACAAAAATAAATTGAAAAAATGGATTTAATCAACTAAAAAAAGTTTTATAAACACTCGAGCAAGATGTTTGGCAAAATTAATTCACTATAACGGATTTGTAGAGTATAGTTTTAGAATAATTAATCAAATGAAACAATGTATAGGATAGAATGATGTTTTGCTATATCATGATATTAAAGGTAATGATGTTCTGGAAGAGTACAATCAAGACTATCAAAGTTATGTTGCTGGGATCGAACAGAACCTTTTTTTTTGTTTGTTTTTGAATTTCGCGCAAAGCTACACGAGGACTATCTGCGCTAGCCGTCCCTAATTTAGCAGTGTAAGACTACAGGGAAGGCAGCTAGTCATCACCACCCACCGCCAACTCTTGGGCTACTCTTTTACCAACGAATAGTGGGATTGACCGTCACATTATAACGCCCCCACGGCTGAAAGGGCGAGCATGTCTGGTGTGACGGGGATTCGAACCCGCGACCCTCAGATTGCGAGTCGACCGCCCTAACAACCTGGCCATGCCGGGCCAGAACATTTTGAGGTAGTGACTAATAATTTAGTAGAAATGCAAATTCCCTTGCATTCATGATGGATCTGCGAATAAAAAATAAGAATAAACAAATAAAGACAATTTGCTTAACAAGCAGAGTTGTTCATAGATAGTTAGGGAACGTTTTTCTATACTCCTGGTGGCATGAAAAAGAACTTGGTGTTATTTGATATTTTGAGTGTGTTATACCTACCCGCAGAAACTTCTAAAGAGTTTAACAAACAGAGTAATGATTAATTTAATTTTCTACTTGTGTCGGTTCCTAGTATCTCAATACTAATTATTTTAATTAATATGACCCCTTACCTACATGTACCATTTCTCCATAAAAACAATTATAAACCCGATGAACAAGTAGAAGTATTCGGTAACATGATTTTTTTACACGCTCTAATGGCATGGTATGAGGTTTTAAGTTATAAACTTGATGTACTTCCGCGGGGTCCCCGAAAGTGTTCTGTTTCAAGAGTAAATAAAACCAAAATTAAGAGTAACAAATATTTATATTTGTTACTTTTGAAGTTCATATGTCATGCTGTGTTGTAGCCTACAGAGTGTATAATTTTTCTCGTGATTGATGGGTTGTACACGTTTTACTGACGTCACTACAGTACAAATTACAATGTTAAACGTCCCTTTATGTGACGTCATTTTAGTGTCTACTGACTGACTGACAGACAACCCACTACTGTATAGTATCGCGAGTGGTTAAAACAAGTGACCCTTCCAAGCGGCCTTCGGCCCCCTTTCGGGGAAATGATGTTGTACTATACTCCAAAATTTCAATGAATTTCGACAACCAGTCCAAAAAAGTGGCGCCCTTATAGATAGATTTTCTGCTATTAAGCACCCTGGACCAGACGTGACTAGATTTTTAACGTACTCGAACTGTTACTGAACCGTTGCCGAATAAACGCGCTCAGTATTCTGAGGAGTGAATACACTATACGATGGATAGTAAAATCCTATTATTCGAGAGAAGTCCAAGAATTGGCAGTGGGTCCTGTTAATTAACTAGTCTGTCAGTTCAAAATTATAGGCGACTATGAGCAGATAGCCCTCATATAGCTTTACGCAATATTGTGAAAGAAATGAAAGTTAAGCACCCTAATGGAAGTTCTGTAATAATTTCTAAATGCCGAAGATTAAGAAAGTTTAGGACAGGCCTGTCAACTTACCCGATATGGAGTCCTGTTTCCCGATTTCCCGACACGCGACCAGGATCTCCCGATATCAACCTTTTTAATAATTTAACAAAAATAATAGAGTCTCAAAATTCAGCTTCACAGAGTGTCAACCAGGTTAAAGTACATACTTACACATTTTGTGTGACATTGCTATACTTTGTTGTGTTATACTGTCTGCTTGTTATACCACATTCCAATGTATTGAGTGAAAGGACATTTTCAATGGTGAGAAAGATCGTGACAGAGAACAGGACTGATTTAGGGCATGACGCAGTATGTACCCTTTTAAACTGCAAGTTGAACTCATATTCCTCAGCCAGTAAATACAAGCCAAGCAACCAGGTATTGAAAGACGCCAGAAGTGCAACATACGAATATAACAAAGAACAATAATCAGGATATGTGTATTTATGTATAACAATATTAGCAGATGACTGTGGTTTTCTTAGTATGTAAGCCCACAGTAAATGAAAACAACCAAACAAACATCATTTCAATCTTATAAGTGTAAATAAATGTCCGAAATTCCTCAGAATGCAAAAAAGTGCATCTTTTTTTCCTCTAAATTTTCTGGTGGGACATGCTCCCCCCCTCCCCAACAGAAGACGCTACTCACTGTTGCAGTGCCTCCACAAAAAGTCTTCCGATTTGGCACCTCTCAGTGTTGACAGGTATGTTATGAATCTGTAAGAGTTTCAATGAACTAATACGATTGCTCACAAGTCTACTATTTAAAATTTCGTTATTTACTTAATAAGCTAAATGAACCTATATTATTGAGCTTTCTTGTTTCCTTGCTGTTTTTAGACAACATTGAAATTACTTCCTTGCAGAACAGCCGAAAGATGAAATTGGCAAATTTCCTGCTGTCTTCAAATATTCCTCGAAACAACAACAACAACAACAAAAAATCGAGAACGTTACATCATTAATATAAATACATCATGGTATCACGAAAAACAGTAGCAACAAAAATCATGAAAAATGTTAAGTAAGACACAGCCACCTCACGGGTTTGATAAATATAAGTTCAAGTTGAAATATACATAGAATGTAAATGACTGTTATGTTTAAACAATATAGTGTTAAAATAAATGAAGAATACACACACACACACACAAACTCATATAACTAGCGTTAACAAATCCTTACCCTAGTTGTGATATGTAATGACATAAATGAAATAGATAGTAATTAAAAATGCCAACTCAACAACTTAACCTACTTCACACCTAGACAGTTGTTGTTCAAGCTGTTTGTTAATATAAATAACATTTCGATCACTGCTGTGTCTGTAGGGTAAAGGGAACCCAGAGGAGATTCTGAATGCCGAGGCTACGACCCAAATATCCTAACTGTTGTTATGTTTATCGTATCCCAGCCGTCCTGATGAGCCCTGGTATTGGCATAAGGCCTTCTCTGCATTGGATACGACATAAGTAGTGTGGTTGACATATTTTAACATATTCTTTACTTTATTTACTGTTATAACATATTATTCTTTACTGTAAAACTGCCTCATTCAACTTGCATTAATTCGAAGCCATTATGACTCCTTCTCCCTCCCCCATGCTAAATAGCTTTCTATGAACTGCTCCTGCCAGAGGTTTAGTTTTGGTAACGTTTCGGATTCTGGGCTGAGTTATGAACTCATCACACACATACTGCAACGTCGTTTCCAAAACCAAACAGAAGTCAGGAAAAATCCGTAGGAAACTATTCAAAATTATGATCCTTGTCAGAGTTTTGCATTTGTTCACGCAGTTACACAACCTCACTACAGTGATTCCGGTTACTGTTTATAATAAGTCTAATTTTTTATGTTGATTTGTCCTTCAGCAGTTAATCAGACTAACTAAAAACAACAAACGTGTGTTCTTGTTTTTCATCCCAGTTAAAAGTTTTAAATTTTTGGGAATAAAGTGTAAAGAAAATTAGACATTAAATATCATGAAATGCAAATACTTAATTTAAAAAACACACAAAAAACATATCTTTCATCTATTGCAGTTCAGTTTGTATCAAATATTGTCCCTATCTTGTCTTCTATCTGAAGTTAATTCTCTTAAGTGTGGAAGGTGGTTAACTAAGACGCTGAGATATTTTATTTGATTGTATAAAATATAGAAACTCGATAGTTAGCTCAATAAGCCTACAGATTTGCTGCTGAGCCGCCGAGGGGCCAAACGTAAGAGGGAAAATTATGTATTACATAGGTAGTGCCATCTGTTAGCTTGTAACTGAACAAATTGAGCTTTATTAATTTTCATTTGAAAATTAATTTTGTTCGAGTGTAGTACGTAGGTGATGCAACACTAATCACTGATACAATAAAGCACGCACTAAAAAATACAAACATCTTCCGTTTTGAGAAGTTTGTTATAAATTGTTTTTAATGACAAACAGAAAGTCAATCTTCACATTGTTTTCATTAAAAACATTTGCAATATACACAACACAGTTTTCAGTTTTATATACAATGATATTCCCAATAACAGAATATGACACAAGACGGCTTTCTCATATTAGACTAATACCATAACAAAAAACATAAGAACTACAGTAAGGTTGTAGCGATCGGATATCA
>NW_013665643.1:827233-830891 GCF_000517525.1 Limulus polyphemus | reverse complement strand
ATAAACAATGTTGTATATCATAAGTGTCGTAATCTTGTTTATTTTCATTTAAATTCTGAAACTAAAGAGCAGTATTATTTATACATTTTTTATAAAGGAAGAACAATAATGCAAGACAATGATAATTAAGCATTTAGAAAATACCTAAAAGTACTTTGTTTCGCTTATTTTGTGTGTGTGTCTTTAATTTATTTATTTACGGAAAGTTGTATTATTTTCGCAGTCCGGAATTCAATGCAATCTAATAAATACTAACCGACGTTCAGGATTTGTCTGACTAGTAAGGTTCAGCAAGAAAAAGGTAACTAACCTGCTCTCCCATACCAAACTGTAATGAATATATTTTTATTAACCAGAATTACTTAGGGCAATATAAAACTAAAACAAGGAAGTCTAAATTGATTGTACATTTAGGGTTAGGCCCAAATATGTGTTTTTCTTTTCTGCCTCAACACATGGCCAGGTGGTTAGGGCGCTCGACTCGCAATCTCCAGGTCGAGGGCTCGAATCCCCGTTCCACCAAACATACCCGCCCTTTCAACCGTAGGGCGTTATAATTGGACGGTCAATCTCACTATTTGTCGGTAAAATAGTAGCCCACGAGTTGGCGGTGGGTGTTGATGACTAGCTGCCTTCCCCCTCGTCTTCCACTGTTATATTAGGGACGGCTAGCGCAGATAGACCTTCTGTAGCTTTGCACGAAATTCAAACCAATCTACCAAAACAAAACTTTTTCGCTCTTTCGTGACAGCATCCTTTGAAGAAGGTAAGAATAAAGTTCATTTTGAAATTATATAGGTGTAACACATACCTAAACTAAAGAGACAAAAGGAATAACATTAAAGAGTTTTTATATGAAAATGTTAATGTTTTACAACAATCTAGAAACAAATTGGGTAAGATATTACAGAATTATAACTTATAATAACTTTCATTATAGATTTTGTCTGAATTTTGTTTCGATTCAGTTGTTAGTTATTGTTTGTTTGTTGTTAAACGCAAAGACCATACAATGGATTATTTTTGCTCTGTCCACCACGGGTATCGAAACCCTGTTTGTAGCGTTATAAGCTTTCACACTTATCATTGAGCCACTGAGGGCATCGTCAGTTACGTTTGAGAACTTTGGCGGTTATTCATTTTTTAAATAAACTACTTCTATACTCTTCACTTTCAAACAGATCTTCATTATAGATATAGAACGATAAAATAAAACTTTCCATTCGTTAACGCAGAATAAAGTAATAACTTAATTCTTTCCATTCGATAATTAACATGACGAAACATATTTTCGAAAGACGCGTGTCACAGTAAATTAATACTTTGCCTTCGTTAATTAACACGAACAAACAAATTCACAAAACCGGTCCTCAATGTAAACGTAGCACAATAGCATTAAGATGTTTTATTATTAGCTTTATTATAACAGTAGTCGTCTGCTTTGTAAATAGAAAACTGTCTCAATTAATGTAAAAAAAAAAGAGTTTAAATATGAACAAAGAACTGTTTAATCCTAGATAAGAACAGAAAATGAAAAATTTAAAGCTCAGGAAACAAAATCTTGATTTTATTCTCAGGCAATTGATAAATAATCATATTAAATACAGCCATAGAGAGATAATCAAAATTGTTATACAACATTTTTTGTTAGATTTTAGGTTGTTTTTCCAATAGGAAAAGGTATTTCTGATTTTGTGTTGTCCCAGCTCCTAGTAAATTATATAAAATACTTCATATTCGGTAAACACATTATTTGCTTAAAAATTAACAGCATATTAAAGCTTTAAAACAATACTGTTCGATGTTAAGGTCTAGAAATATGACTTTGCATAAATTATGCGTAGAAAATGTAAACAAAGAAATTTTATTTAAAAAAAAATATTATTTCAAAATGTAACACAAAATATATTTATAAAACTTGTAAATGTCATTTGAACTTCAAAACATCGTTATCCTGGTAGATCAGCAGTTACTTTGCGGACTTACAATGCTAAAATTCGAGGTTTGCTTCCTTGCGATAAACAGAGTGCAGATAGCCCATTCTGTATCTTTGCACTAAAAACAACAATAACAATATCGACAGTGATATATTCTAGTCTTTTTTTTTTTCAGGAGTATTTAGTTTAAAATATTTTCGCATGAGGGATTGAATGCTTTTTATGTGCACACCTTCTATAAGTCCAAACTTTTCAGATTATAATTTATATTATATATCACACTCCATCACGTAAATGCATATATTTTTCATTGTGTTAAAATTCAGAACCAAAAATCCAATATACATGTCCTAGCTGGGCTGATGATCCCTAGTATTAGACGAAAAGCTTCGTCGATACAGGACATAGTAAATGTAGTGTTGTAGTATTATTACGAATTCTTCTTTGCTTTCACTCATAAGTTCTTAGATTGCACCAATTTCATTATTTTTTAACTTTAGTAGCTTGTGAAAACAACATACCTTTTAGTAATCAGACAAAAAGAGGTGATAAAACAACAAAGCAAAAGTGAGCAGCAGTAACAATATTTAATTGCACTATCTGTACATCAATTCTTAATTATATTTGTCGTCAGACATTAGTATTGGGTTATTATATTTAAACACTACATTCTTTATTCGGTCATCTATGGTTTTTCAAGAAGAAGAAGAGTGTTTAATAGTATTTCAACCACACTATCCCATCCATGTCCATTGCCGACGACGCATTTCGCTCAATACAGAGCTCATCAAACTGGGTAGGACAAAACAAACTCAACAGTAGTTGGAATACCATTTACATAAATCATTACTTATAACAAAAATTGTTATGCTGTGAACACCTTTTCTGATTACAATTAATTTTATTTGTCACAAGATATTAATATTTGGCTTATCACATTTTAACACTTTTCTTGTTGTTGAAAAATCCTAAGGGACTGAATGAAAATTTAGGGGAGCCCATGTCACTTGCCGGCCGTCAATCTGCAGGGGGTACGTTGTGAAAGCAAGTGCACGTGGTCAGGGCGTGTGAATGACGACCATTGTTGTCCAAGTGTTAAAAATCTTCCTTCTGTATTTCATGGAAAGCAGTAAAGGCACAAAATGTCTTGTATGGCGCTGTTTTGTCTATGTAATTTCGCGTAACGATTCGATTATTTGAAATGCTTTAAAATGATTGAGAATGTGAATAATAGTTAAAAGAATAGCATAAATTTTGCCAAGTTAACGGAGCAAGAATTAACACATAAAATTACGTATAAATAGATTAACATTTAACCACTATTTACGATTTTAGCGTTTCAAATGCTTTTATCTTTGTAACGTGACGCCTCAAAAAGTTAGATTCTATGTAATGATCAGAAACGTCATACTTTTAAGACACGTAGGCAATAACATAAATATAATATGCAAACATTTTGGCCAAAACTGTATTTCATATGCAAAGGAAATATACAGTTTCTGAACACATATTGAACGAGAGATTTAGCATATTCGGCAACATAAATGACAAAGGTTTGTTTGTTTGTAATTAAGCACATCTGGCTATCTGTGCTCTGCCCACCACGGGTATCGAAACCCGGATTCTAGCGTTGTAAGTCCACAGACATACCGCTATGCCATTGGGGGGCAAATGACAAAGGATTATGTTTGTTTTATTTTTTTTTATTTCGCGGAAAGCTT
>NW_013665643.1:822387-826233 GCF_000517525.1 Limulus polyphemus | reverse complement strand
GGACTATGTACACCTTGTTTATAGTAGTGTTTTTTAAATTTAGGCAGTCATTTTACTATTACACTGTATATATATATATATATATATACACACACACACACACAATTAAGATAACAGTAATTTATTAATTTTTAATGCAATTCACACCATAATAATATGTGGATGTTACTATGTGCCCTATAAAATTTCTCGAAAATTTACAAATTAAATAGTTATTAAAAATCCAAACTACAAATAGCTAAAAGGGTATCGTACTCAGTATTTTCAATCTGCTTAGTACTTTAAGCGAGTGTTTCCCAACGTAGGAGGCGCGGCACCCCTAGAGGCCGTGAATCTTTTTCTGAGGGTGCCGCCGAAAACAAAGATGCTGAATTAATTTTAATTCTAAATAAACAATAAGCCGATAAAAATTATGTTAAATTAATTAAACGATACAGTATGTTGAACGTAAATGTTATTGTTTTTACTACGGCACTGTTTTTCAATCACTATGCTAAAGTTATAAGTTTGGAGGCCTCAAACTTTTTTATTCACATCAAGAGAGCCTCAGACGAAAAGAGTTTGGGAACCACTGTTTTAAGCCATACGCAGGCTAAACGGCAAGGTCGAAGATCCCAAGTTTGAGGAATAACCGTCCATAATTCAGAACTGTGGATTAGAGACAAGCTATCACAAACACCCGCCACATACAAGACTACTCTTAACTAAATAGCAATACTTATTGTTACTTATAATAAACTCACAGCTGAAAGTGTGAAGCGCGTTTAGCACCACATTGCGGTTCGAACCTTTAGTCATCACATCCGCAGCACGGCGTGCTAACAATTAGACTTAGTCAAAAAGGAAATAGATTGCAGAATAAAAATTCGTCCTGTACTAAATTTACTTCAAATCAAAACCTACATCAACAGAATTAACACGAATTAAAGTTTCCACCCTGTTCCGTAAGATAAAGGAAACTAGATTTGACAAAGGTTTTGAACTTTAGAGAGAAAAACATATTATAGGGTAGCATAAAAAACATCTAATTTTTTAATAAGAAGGTTTGCCAGAGTAGCTGTTAAAAAACAACATTCAGTTGTATTTTTAATGAAGTTAAAAATGTACTTATACGAGCTCGGAGTGGCCTAGTGGCATTATCCTATCTGAACTGTGCATCCGAGAATTCATGTTTCGCTACCCGTTGCCGCAAAAACACGTTTTTGCAATTTAGAGCCGTGGATGCGCTATAAGAGTGACGGTCAAATCCCACTATTTAATCAGACAAGAGTAGCGAGGTGGCTAGAGTAGCGAGCTGTTGACTACCTATCTTCTCTCTAGTTGTTGTTGTTTGAAGTTAAGCACAAAGGTACACAATGGGCTATCTGTGCTCTGCCCACCACGGATATCGAAACCCGGTTTCTAGCGTTGTAAGTCCGCAGACATACCGCTGTGCCACTCGTGGGGGGGGGGGGCTTCTCTCTAGTCTATCATTTCAAAATTACGATGGCTATGCGCAAATAGTCCTTGTGTAGCTTTATGCGAATGTTTGTTTGTTTGTTTTGTAATTAAGCACAAAGCTATACAATGGGCTATCTGTGCCATACCGCTGTGCCACTGGGGGGCTTATGCTTGTTTGTTTTGAATTTCGCGCAAAGCTACACGAGGGATATTTGCGCTAGCCGTCCCTAATTTAGCAGTGTAAGACTAAGAGGGAAGGCAGCTAGTCATCACCACCCACCGCCAACTCTTGGGCTACTCTTTTACCAACGAATAGTGGGATTGACCGTCACGTTATAACGCTCCCACGGCTGAAAGGGCGAGCATGTTTGGTGTGATGACGAGGGGGCTTATGCGAAAGTCTGAAACGAACAAACAAGTGCACACGTGATAAACACTTTAATATTATTATCACTGAATGCGTGACACTTATCCTGCTACAGTTAATATAAAGATTATGATTCCAGTCCCGTTCTTGTAAAAAATCGCAAAATTGTTTTATTCGAATATATATATATATATACATTTACATATACGTATGCCAAAACTAAAAAAAAATTGAAAATACATAAAGAAAAACAGAAAGGATGTTTAAAGTTAAAATGTGTACGCACGTGAAAGAAAAACGTTTAGTTTTTGGAAGAATTAGCACAATTTTGTGAAAATAGACTTTAAGAATACATATTAAGGCTATTTCAAACGTAAGTTCAAACGCAGTAATAACAATACATGTATATGTACAGCAACAAATGATTACAAAACCCACAACCGATAAAAATCAACCAAAGATGTATTATTTGAAACAATCGTGAGAATGCCATATTTATAACATATTTTCGGAACTACAGAACATAAGCAATTGCTTGGTGATATTTTCACATAATATTCAGTACGTCTTCATGTTTGCCAAGGACGCCGCGTGGTGTTATCTATGGCGCCAGAAAAACTGTTCAATATTTACCATACTGTAATGGTCTTACTAAGAGATTTGGTAACGTAAAACTTATGCATATGGTATGAGTATGCTCCTATAACAATCTATAAATAGTATCTATATCCTGTCTCGTACTTTGCTTCAGTTTAAAAGATAAGAATTCTCTTCGTGCTTTTTTTTTTCATATTTTAGCACTATACATAAAAACGCTAAATGTTTAAACCAGGTTATCCCGTAATTCCAAAATTTAATAGAAATAACTCATGATATGCAATTCGATAATTTTTTATTGTTACTTTTCGCAAACTTTGGAGTAAGATACAATGATTAATATTTATTAATAAAATTATACAAATAAGACTTTTTTGCAAGAAAATACTAAAAATATTCACGTTGGTAACAGATAAACAGCTAGATGGAGAGTTTCAAAGAAACAGGATTATGTTACAGGCATTCGCAGAAAACACACACAAAAAATGACAGAACATCTCACTTACTGGTTTTTTATTTGTTTGTTTTTAATTAACGAATTAGTATTTCTCAGTATTTGTAGCTGTTCTTTGGATTTGGTTAATTTTTGATATGGTAGGATATATGTTTAAGAGTATGAACGTTTCTAATAAATAAAACATCTAGGCTTAGCAATAACTTTCATTCTATAAAAAACAGATTCTGAAAATTAATAGATCATGTAGGCTTAATTATCAAAGATAGTCAATCTATTAAAATCAGATTCTGCAGTTTAAACGTACACGTAGGTTTAATCATGAATAATTGTCAGTCTGTGAAAATTAAATTTTGCAGTTTAAAAGAGCATATAGGCTTAATCTTATGTACATAATCATTTACAGTACTAGAAGTGAATGGAACACTGTCCTTTCAGTTCTTTCACACAGAGAACGCGTTTCCATACTTTACAAAAGAACAACAAATCTGTGGTATCTTCTCGAACCTAATATTTTTTAATCAATTTTCAGTTGTAGTATTGGGGATTAAAGTTAAACCCTCAAATTTCAGAGAAGATCCAGAGAGGGTATCTTACACTCTAATAATCTATGTTATGAACCTAAAAATAATATACTGTTGCGTATCTGCTTGTTTAATAATTTCCGGTAGAAATTCTTTCCGAGAGACTTCAGCGATACAAGTCCTTTCTTGGTTAAACCAGTTTATTCTTTCTCGATACAAATTTTAGTAATACACAAAATATCCACAGTCACTTTAAATTTAACAACCTTATAACACACGCTATAAATCACAGCGATTCACACACTTTACTTACGGTGCCTACTGTTCGCTTGACTCAATTATCTATCTTTTCAATCAATCTGCATATCTATATCCGGCTTATATACTAAAAAAGAGGGCGTTTAACAAACGCTGGGACATTCGTGAGGTTCCCCGATCCTTCTAGAAACTCTAGTGCGCATGCT
>NW_013665643.1:819890-821967 GCF_000517525.1 Limulus polyphemus | reverse complement strand
AGTGCGCATGCTCCCAGCGTCGCGTGACTTCCGCTGTCGTAACATTACGTAGATACTGAAATCGTGTTCACTTACCCGTCCCCAGAAAAAGAAGAGATAAAAAAGACAGCAGCTATTAAATTCTCTCTATTTTTTTCCTTTTTTTGTCAGTTTCGAGCACTGATTATATACATGTTAAACAAAAGAAACGGGTAATCAAGGAATATTTGGTTTGAGTTTCGCGCAAAGCTACGCGAGGGCTATCTGCGCTAGCCGTTTCTAATTTAGCGGTGTAAGACTAGAGGGAAGGCAGCTAGTGATCACTATCCACAGCCAACTCGTATAGTATGTTTCGTTTTCATGAAATATCTTTCTCCGTATTTCCCGCTCTTTTTTACACGAAATTCCATAGATAGAAATGAGAAAGGAAGCTATCACAACTATCACACTTTACATTAAATTACGCACATTTTAATCTCTTTTTATTTTCAAGTAACACAAATGAAAACGCCCTTCTATACTATAGTTATTGTATAAAGCAGCTTGCTTAGTTTTTATATACTTCTTTTTTTTAAGATCTTCTAATATTTACATAAGTTGTCTTTAAACAATAAGTTGTTTATGAAACACTAGATTATTGTCTAAATTTTTTATCAAATTTTATGTGTGACGTAAAGTTGTCTATTGTTGGTTAATTGTCCTGGAACAAAACGTCATAAGGAATGTTCCACGTTCCTTACATTTCTCATTGTGACGAAACTCAATATTATGATGTATTCTTAACAAGTTGTCCTTACTCAGGAATGTGTTTACTAATTTCCAGCATGTTTTAATGTGTAATTCTATGTTAGTCACTGTTTTGTTTGTTTATTTATAATCAAGCACAAAGCTACACAATTGGCTATCTGTGCTCTGCCCACCACGGGTATCGCAACCCGGATTCTAGCGTTGTAAGTCCTTAGACATACTGCTGTGCCACTGAGGCGCTTAGTCACTGGTAACGCAATTTACATTTCTGAATAAACGTATTCTTCAAAGAGTTAATTCAAAAATAAAGTACATGAATAAATACGCTTCGCAAACTAATAGTGGTGTAACTACAAAGGGTGGGCGCCCCCGCATAAAAAGTAAATGGGCCACCTATATATATTTTCCAACAATTGTAGTTACGATACTGGGTGATTGATATAAGTAACTTAACAGAAAAGTGAAACTACCCTTTAGTTTAAACACATTCAAATGTATGTCTACTTTTGTCGGCAGTTCTTAAGTTTATAAGGCTCTTAGAGCCCCTTTTGGCTCGCCCCCTCCCGCAATTGCGGGGGCATACTTACGCCAGTGACATCAGTTTATCTCTACCCATATGCGTGACCATTTCTATCGTATACTCGTCTTTGTATTCCAGAAAATTGAAAAAATATATTACGTAGGCGTATGAACATTTAATGCACAATTTGATGCTATTCCTTTGAAGAATATTGTAATTTTAATTTACAGTATACAAAAAAACAACGATGTTTCTGAATGTGCGAGATTATTTATAAGAAAATTTTGCAAAAAAAAAATTAATACCATAACCAGACAACCCCATCCCCCCACCACACACTTGACATTGTAGCCTTACATTTACATACGCGTTGAAACAAAGAAGAAGCAATCGTATGAGGACTTAGTCTAAACGTTTTGTTCTGAAAATTACGTCATGAGTGATCAGAGGACATTGATATACTCCCCTTTAATCGATTGTGGTATATTTTATATGTTGGCATTCACGTTTTACCCCAATATATGTTAATTGTTTGTTTGTTTGTTTTGAATTTCGCGCAAAGCTACACGAGGGCTATCTGCGCTAGCCGTCCCTAATTTAGCAGTGTAAGACTAGAGGGAAGGCAGCTAGTCATCACCACCCACCGCCAACTCTTGGGCTACTCTTTTACCAACGAATAGTGGGATTGACCTTCACATTGTAACGCCCCCACAGCTGAAAGGGCGAGCATGTTTGGTGTGACGGTAATTCGAACCCGCGACCTTCAGATTGCGAGTCGAGCGCCCTAACCACCTGGCCATGCCGGGCCGATATTGTTAAATTATTGTTGTA
>NW_013665643.1:809985-818882 GCF_000517525.1 Limulus polyphemus | reverse complement strand
CCGGTTTTTTGCGTTGCAAGTCCGCAGACACACCGTTGTGCCACGTTGGGGGGGGGGGGCTTGGAGCAAATGATTTGAATTATTCAAAGTTATGTGTTCTTAATTTACCTTCATTTATCCTATTGTACATATGATTCTGTGATATCGCCTAGCGTTTAACAAAGAATGAAAAATAGTGAAATATGAGAAATTGTAGATTTATTTTCACAACCATTCTATAAACAGATCTTTGTACATTGACCCTGTTTGTTTCGTAATCAAAAACGTTTTTGAGCATTAGTTAAGAACGAGATCATTCTTTGATATTGAAATCATTTTACCTCGATTAACAATATAATGTCTTTCTTTCATATAGAGACCAAGAACAAGGCCCTTTTACTGTTTGCAGGCCTTTATTCTTCAAGAACAATGTCCTTCTTCTGTTTAAGGCTCTTTGGTCAAGGATCGAAAACAAGGTTCTTCTACTATGTGAAAAGTTTTGCTTAAGAGTCAAGAATGAAGTCCGATTATATAAAGATCTTTGAGTTAGGATCAAGAAGAAAGATTCCGTGTAGCATTTTTTGGAATTAAATCCAAGTACAAGCTCTTTTCGCAATGTCGAAGCTTTTGGTTACGTGTCAACAACAAGGTTCCCTACGTGTAATCCATTGGACATGATCCCAAAACAAGGTTGTTATTCTTTGTAGAAATCTTTGACCACAGGTCAAGAGCGAACTTTTCATCTAATTCAAAGGTTTCTGTACTTGGGTCAAACACAATCTTCAATATCAGCGTGTTTAAACTCTGGGAAAAACAAGGGCTTAAGGGCTTTCTATATATGTTGATATTTCTGGACACAGGTCTAGAACGATAACCCTATTTCATGTAAAATTTTCTTGAGGCGGTTAAGTAAATTTAGCAAAACATTTTAATATAGGTTTTTTGTTCTCCCAAAGTCTGCAATGTCCATCCTTATGTATCTCTGGTTAATTGCAGGAAGCTATATGACATGATTTATATACACAATGAGCGGTTGTTGAATGATGCGAACAACAGTTACAACTGCTAACCTCTACTCATTGATGAAATGGCTGTCAAGGGGGGGGGGGGATAAGGTACATATAATGTTAATCATTCCCTTGTTTTTATACAGTCATCATTCCCGGGAAGGGCGCATATTCCGGCGGGGGACTGCTATTACTTTTATTATAAACTCCACATAAAAGAGTAATAAAGCAGTGCAGGAGGTTCTATATCTTGTATGACCTCCACTCCCCCACAAGAGTATTTTTTCGCGTGAACTGTAAAAAATAAATAAATAAATCCACTCTGCCTCAGACTCCCAGAGCATCATTACTTGAGTCGGTTCATCTACGATTGACATAGTCTGAGTCTTTCGTGCTAATATGTTGGAGGATAGTGAGTACAGTTCCCCCACTGATGTAGATATTTATAGAACATCAAACAGCCAAAAGCAGCCACACTGATGTCTCTCCTTTCTTCCAGTGCCCTTATAAGGACAAGGCTCAAACAGGAAGAGTACGATGCGGAAAATTTCTACATTTTCTTTACTACCAACGACTATTAGTGCTGCTCGAGTCTTTTAAACATACATGAAAGTTGCTTGACTTCAGTATTCAGTTGGCATCTGTTCTGGCTAATGACCACATGGTAGCCAATCATACAGTTTGAACTGACTGGACGAAAGAGTCAACGGAACTCATCATAACGCCTGATTTAAGCCTAACAGATCAAGCTGAAATGCTGCTTTAAAAGGAAAGTTTTCAGTTGGGAACCCACTTATGTATGGTGAGCTTTATGTAATAGGACAAACTGAATTCAAGGTATTTTACCCTATGTGAGTGTTTAAGCCTTATTTATATTCATATTATTTGTTTATTTAATTCAAAAATATCTGACAATGCGAGAAAGTGTCATTTTTCATAAAATTATTTAATTTAATGATAGATTGGTATTTAAAATATACTAAACACTATATGTAAAGTAAGTGCGTGAAGCCAATCAGAATATAATTTACTTTTATATAATTAATACTTGAAATCGCCGGTACTTGGTGAAACTCCATAATTACGGAATTGAGGAAAAACAAGACAATTGTACGTTTTACAAATCAGCATTTATTCACGACCATGATTTTTGCCAGTAAAGGCATATTTTGTTTTTTTCTCAATTTTGTAATATAATTTACTTTTACATTTAATTGCTAGTTAAATCCACATAGCGTCTACTTATCAATGCTGCCAGACACAGGAACGTTGCTATGATGACAAACATCCGGAGACGAGATATTTCTGTACTAAAGCTCTTTCATACATGTAACGTGATAGCTCTCCGAACACTTAGCTCTGTACAGACGACCATTCTTACTACGTAGAACCATTACCAACATTACTTCGTTTCAAGGGAGGAACACTTGAAGTACAATTTACAACTCAACGCGGCAAGAAATGTAGAAACTTCACGATCTCTCCTATTCCGTCGCTTCTACAAAAAGGTAGGCTTGGTTCCATATCCTTAAACGTTCTACCAGATTAACCGAACTTTAGAGAAATTTGATCTTTATATGCTGACCTATAAGTCACCAACAAACTTCATCAGAAACAATTCAAGAAACTGTTTTCGAAAAGAAAAGAAAAAATAGCATTTCTAACCCTTGTTTCTCAGGCTTCAAAAACTTTTTTAGGTTCATAATTTCTTAAATAATTAAAGTTATACTGTTTGTTATGGCGGGTTATAATGGAGTCCATTTTTACCTTAATAATTCAGTTACTTAATTTTTTGCTGTTTTGTCATATCTTTTCCCACCAAAATCAGAGTTTTAAAAAGTTTAACGCTTTGGAATGTTGCAAGAACATGTTTATGTTAAACTGCAGATTTTGTTTTACTTGTTAACGTATGATAATTTTACGAAACTTAACGTGAAAGTAAAAAGAAGGTAATCTTGAGGATCACAGACGTTCTTCTAGATGTTCATACACAAAATTTGGGTTTTGTAGGCTAGCAACATACATATATATATACATTGAGATTTAAGGTTATTTAATATAAGGTTAACGTATGAACTGAAACTTGTGAGTAAACAACTAGGTTCTTCAGTACTGAGATAAGAGGATCCATTTTGAGTGATTAAATTTAATATCATGAACAACTTTATAGTAGAAATTATTTTAAGTATTTAAAACCGTGACCTTTCAGTCCGTCAGAACGTGCTATCTTTAAGCAGTATATGATTAACAACGTCGTAGTTTGACTGCTTAAACAATTCTACTTTAACGCTGTTTACAATATTAAATCAGATTCTTTGTTTTAGTTGGAAGTCAAATTATGTGTCAATGCAGCTAACTTTGTAAACAAAAGAAATTAAAAATACTCCCAGCATCTAACGTAATATAAAGAAAAAAGTGATTTGTGCAAAACAAAACTAAAGTGATAACTAACAAACAAACAGTAAAAATTATCAGATGCAGGCAGAGGAGTCATACGTAATGACAATAACCCAAATCACGCAAACAAATTAACTGCAGTCAGAGAAGTCAGATGTAGCTACTACTATAACCAAAGTCAAGAGAAGTCAGATATTGCTATCTGGACAGCCCGAAGTCACGATAACAAACCAGTGTTAATCGCAGGAGACGGCCGTATCCACAAAAGTCAAAATCACGTAAGCAAGCGAACTGCAGTCAGAGAAGCCAGATGTAGCTACCGCGACGGCCAAAGTCAAGAGAGCAAACCAACTGTAAATAGAGGAGACAGATGTGGCGACAGCAGCCAAAATCACACAAACTGCAATTAACAGTCAACATCACGAAAATATGTCAGCTGCAAAAATCAAAATGATGATACAAATCAGAAAAGTCAAAATCATAAAAGAATGTGACAACATTCAGAATCATAAAAAAAAAATTCAGATTTAATTGAAACAGTCAGTAACTTCCAGCCACAGTATCCAGATTTATTCAAAGTAGCTATGTCCAGAAAATTTGTACATGTGATTAATAAATAAAAAAAACGCAGTAATCACAAAAGTAAAATGAAAAAGATGATAGAGAAAAACAAACCTTTGAACGCGGCGCTTTTCTTTGGGTAGCGATGGGCAACTCAAGACAAGTACACTAGCAACAATCTGTTTCACCAACGAACGACTGAGTGGTCAAACTGCACGCTTTACACTCCTTTCCGAGCCCCATGCTTCCTTACTTCCCATATGTATTTCCACCCGTATGGAATGTAAAGAAGTACGGCGTCCTGGAGGAGCCTTTCAACGTAACTTCAGTAAGGCTTTCACAGTCATGTGCTTTATCGTACTTTGAATTTGGAAATTTTGCTTGAATTCTCATATGTAAAATCGTAGTTATATCTACAATATTATACGTATTGTGCTGTAAGTTAAGTCAAAAGTGGAGGTTTAAGAACAGAAGGAAAAGTTTCTGCTTCTTGTTCTCACAGAGCTAGATACTTTCCAGAGTTCCATAAGCTGATTTTTTTTTCTGCTTCCATTTACGACTTCAGTTTTTTCTTCTGATTATAATACCTTCACAGTATTCTATATTAATTTGAAACGCAAATTTTTGTTTGAAAGTTAATAAATAAAAAGTTGTCTTTGTGAAGTTTGGAGTTTTTGCTTTTCATCTTAACATCCAAGCCACTGATTCTCAAACTGTGGTACGCGAACTTGGGATACGTGGAACTAATGTCCATGGTATGCAAAATAATTAATGTAGAAGTTATAATATTTGTAATAAGCCCATGTTGAGCTTCGCGCTTATATATATATAAACACTACTCTCTTCACTTCTAGACTCGCCCTCCGCCTACATAAGCTCGCCAGTATTTTCTTCTCTTCAAATTGACAAACAAAAAAATCACATCAAAATATTTAAAAAACAAAAAAAACAATCACATCCTTCCTATTAATAGCTAAATATTAAAAAATTAATTTTTGTTACTAGGATTTTTTTCGTTTTCTTAAAATTTGACCTGGGTTTGTACTTCAAAAAAGTTTAAACAAAAACTGGTACACGAACCTGAACAGTTTGAGAACCATTAATTTAAACAGTATCCAATAATTGGTACTTCATGGAGAACACGAAACAATATGTATTTTTTTTTCTAAAATAAAAGTGTTGTAAATATAACAAAGCGACATGTTTGATTCTAGTGTAATCATTTAATTAATATGCTAAGCCTTTTGCATTTGACTAGGTTTTTTGTGGATTTTGTATTGATTATGAAACATTTTTACAAATATAAAACACACTAATAGAGGGGGTACAGTTGATGTATGTTAACGTTTACGTTTTTGATTTAATCCTTTATCACAGTGATAATGATAAAATAAAAATAATAAACAAATCAATAATTGGTATTTTGAACTTGAATGACACCTTGTACGAAACATGAGCTAAACAGCCAGTTCAGCGACCCCTACTCTTAATTTTAAACCACGGACCAGAGAAGGGAGGAGCTATTAGTCAGCGACATCTACCATCTGATATTCCATCCTACTTAGCTGAAACAGCTTAACGTATTCAGCAGCATAAAGCAACTCGAACCTTGGGCTTTTTGGTCTTCAGCCTAGTTTGCTAATAATTAGGCTACTCTCGGCTCCAAAAAACTAATTATAAATACATTTTTTTTGTTATTAAAACATCCGTACGTAAAATAGATTTATTTAACAATAGTTCATTCCTAATACGGAAATATATAGCAGGTCAGTAATCGCTAAATGGTTTTCACGAGAATGTTATGTCGTTTGAGGGTACAGTAATAGTCTTTTATTGTTGTTGTTGCTTGTATTATATCCTCCTACTGATTCAGCGGTAAGCTTCAGGACTTATATACTAAAAACGGAGTTTCGATACCTGTGGTTGGATAAGTGCAGATGCCTATTGTGTAACTTTGTGCTTAAGCACAAACGAAGCTTCTAGTATAAACGTAATATTTACAAGTTGCTAATACCCCCAAAATAACTCGTCAGTCTGATAATGAAATAAGCAAGTAAAAAAAATGGCGAAACACAATCACAAGACACCTATTATTTGTAATCAACACACACACAAACGTACATAATGGTTACCTATATCGATAGCAGTTGTCTTTCCTCTTTGAAATCAGTAGAGAAATTTGATGTTAAATAGATAATATAGTGTAAAGTAATCCTTACCCTAATTCTTCTTCTTCGGCTTTTACCTTTAGCAGAGATCATCGTCCTTCACACGTATTGCCTTCCTCCAATCATCTCTCTTCATTGCCAGGTCTTCTGCAATTCCTTTCTCCTTCATGTCTTCTTTAATTTCATCTTTCTAGTGTTTTACTATCCTTCCCTATCTTCTCTTGCCTTGCTACTGGCAGCTCTAATGCTTGTTCTTCTCTTTACGTGACCGAACCGCCTCAGCTTCGCTTCTCTTGCCTTTTCCTCGATCCCACAGATTCCCGCTATTTTCTTAATTTCTTCATCTGTTATCTTTCCTTTCAGCGACACTCCCACCAGGCATCTCAGCATTTTTTTTTGTTTTTTTTTTGTTGGTATCAACATTCCTTCTTCCTTTTTTTCTACAGGGTCCAGGTCTCGGCTTCGTAGGGAAGCACCAGCCTAATCGTGGTCTTATACACATATACACATTAAATCATAATGTTGAAAGTCATGTAGGGATGATCTATGTATAGCTGTATCATCCATTTATTCTTATTTGCATTCTTTTTGAAAATGTCATCCCTACATCATTGTACATTTACAAAATGTTTATTATTACTTCTTTTGTAACGTTTTCTCCCCTGACTGAAAGTTAATATATTCTATAAATGTTTGTAATAAAATTTAATATTATGTGTATTGATTTTCTTTAATCCTTCACTTTTTACATAATATAGGGGTTTAGCTCCCTAAAGACACCGATTGTATAGTGTACAAAGCATTGAGTGTTATACATGTTACAGTCATTTAATGTTCATCTATTATTGGCTGGTAATTCCTGTTCCACCCTGTACTTAAGGTTTTTTAAAGGAGTATCAGGTATCTGTACAAAAGTTAACTTCAAGAGGTAATGATAACATTTTTTACACTAAAATTATGATTTTTTTTATTACGATTAAGCGATGACATCGTGCACAGCCCAAAAAGACAAAGTGGATTTAGGTTTAGACTGACGTTAGTGATAAAGTAGTTGTATAATTATCTCGACTGAAGCAAGAAGAAAGATGAACACTTTGGTGGGTTTCAGTGCTAAACACCACAACTTTCCAAAAATATCAAATAATTTAAAAGTTGCAATTCTGGAGTAGACTTCAGCATATGGAAGCACTAACTGAATATTCAGCTATACTGATATGACTTTAGAGGTATCACAGTGAAAAACTGAAAAAAAAACATAAGCAGCAACACATCTTTGGTTGCTAATTTAAGAATCTCATCAATGTTGGTAAATGATATAATTATGTAAACATGCCCAATAACATTTACTGACAAACCTGATACTGACTTAATTAAGTAGTTCATGTTTGTTATTGGCGGAGCTTATTTAATTGTTTGTTGTTAAGCGAAAGGCTACACAATTGGCTAACTGTAGTCTGCCCACCGCGAATATCGAAACCAGATTCTTAGAGGTGTAAGCCCTCAGACTTTCTGATAAGTCACTGGGAGGTTTAGCGGAGCTAATTAGTGATCATGAAATTTGTTAAAGGGTTTGACGAAACGCATGGTCTATAAAACCTATTTTAGAAAATAATATTATAATACTTTTTCCATTAGCGCCACAAATAAGACAACATTAATAAGCATTAGAGCACAAGATCCGACAAGTGACAAGTGTATATACGTGTGAAACTTAAAGAAAAAAAAAGTGCAAACGTAACGATGACGCCACGGATGGAAACTTTCAACATCCGTTAAACCTTTCTAACTTGAGCTTATGTAAATAATAATGATAAAAGCAGCACACGTATTTAAATCTATAAACCCAAACCTATTAAAGACAAAGCATGATGTTTCGGTCACCAGCAGCTTACTGATCGAAAATGTATAATGAGCCAAAATTTCATAACGACAAGTTGATTTGGCCTACACCACGTGTATGCCTTTGAAACCTGGTATAGAAGACTATTAAGTTATTTAATTCAGACTAGCTAATGTCACCAAGTATCTTCATAATTTTTGATGTGTTAAAATTGCACATATAACATCAAGACTCTCATGGAGTAAAATGATTTCCCTATACTTGCATGATAAATAACGCTGTATGACCACCAGTGGCGTAAGCGTGCCCCCGCACTTACGGGTAGGCCCGAATCAGCCAGAACCTGGATATTGTTTACAGTAAGTTTTTTTTAGATACAAAGATCAGGGCCATACCGATCATTGATGGCAGATACAAATTATGTGCCTCTCCTCAAACAAACCTAATATGTTCATGTCTTCAAAAAGGCAACCTCGAGCCTCATGTGAGTCGGCGATCTGTGCGTGAACATATCACTCACACTACCCTTGGTAAGGCCTGACAAAAATAGAATATCACCGTTGAAAAAGTAATGTGTTCATCAGTTTAAGTGTTATTGCTCTTCACAAGGCTATGTTGTTTCTATTATAAAGTAACTCCAGACTTAGGTTAATGAACACTCAAATGTCATGAGCATTGGAACAAGCTTGTCTATTCACGTTATTTTAAGATCTTAAAAACTAAGGCGGATGACCAACGGTCTTTGTAAAAAAGTTTGTTTATCAAGAGAATTGTGCAACGGTTCAATCAGATTACTTAACTATAAAAAAAGTTTGTTTATCAAGAGAGTTGTGCAACGGTTCAATCAGATTACTTAACTATTAAAAAAGTTTGTTTATCAAGAGAACTGTGCAACGGCTCAATCAGATTACTTAACTATTAAAAAAGTTTGTTTATCAAGAGAAC
>NW_013665643.1:795159-809648 GCF_000517525.1 Limulus polyphemus | reverse complement strand
ATCAAGAGAGTTGTGCAACGGTTCAATCAGATTACTTAACTATTAAAAAAGTTTGTTCATCAAGAGAATTGTGCAACGGTTCAATTCTGATTACTTAACTGTTAAAAAAGTTTGTTTATCAAGAGAGTTGTGCAACGGTTCAATCAGATTACTTAACTATTAAAAAAGTTTGTTTATCAAGAGAAACTGTGCAACGGCTCAATCAGATTACTTAACTATTAAAAAAGTTTGTTTATCAAGAGAATTGTGTAACGGTTCAATCAGATTACTTAACTATTAAAAAAGTTTGTTTATCAAGAGAACTGTGCAACGGCTCAATCAGATTACTTAACTGTAACTTTATTGTTTAAATCGCTTTCTCAACAATAAGACTACAATAAAGATAAAGTTGTGTTGTAAAATAGGGTTACGAAATCGTCTAAATATTTCAAAAACTATAACTTTTAAGGTATTATACCACTTATAAATATATAGTGTTTCAGATAAACGTTTGTCTCTCATCGTCCAGCCGACTGACCAGTCATGGTATTGAAGAAAGGCATCATGGGCAGTCCGTGGCTTGTAGGATACAAAAGATTCGTATGAAATGCTACTTTTACACACCTATAATTTTGCATTCGAAATAGAAAAATTAAGAGGGATGTGAAAAAAAATCACAATTATTAAGGTTATTAATTTCCAAAAACTCCATACACCTTCTTCTTAGCATAAAATTAAGACACTTAATGCTTCAACGCTCAAAATTGCCTTTCTTCATTAAATAACATACAAACAGCACACAGAAAACTTAAGCTATATCTTTTTTTGTAAATAAATGTATACATTTTTACTAAGCTTTCAAATCAAATTTCATACATGTATTTGTCTATTTTCTTAACTGACGTAACCAAACTTAATGTTCAAGAATGTATAATAAAAAAACAATATTAGTTGTTAATAAATAACTTGGAAATGTTAATTTTTATAAAATGAGGGAAAAATAAAATTTATTTTAAAAGAAAAAGAACTTTTATCAAAATAAATAGACAACACGTAGCAACATCAAAAGACCGAAACACCACGAGAGCAGCATTGGTTACAAATCGGCTCGACAATTAGAAAGCCAATGATGTTTTTTCAAGAAGATTCCAGTTGAATTTTTTGTTTGTCCATGGTTATAAGCACATTGTAATCCGCTTGTTTTGTTTTCTGTTATTGTCTCCTTCAGTTCGCTTTGTCTCTTTATTTTTATTTCAGCAATTTCTAAAAAAATTGAAAAAGAAATAAGCGTTTAAGGGATAAAGACTAGAAGGTACAAGCACAAAATTAATCGCCCCCGCCCCAATGGCACAGCGGTATGTCTGCGGACTTACAACGCTAGAAACCGGGTTTCGATACCCGTGGTGGGCAGAGTACAGATAGCCCTTGGGTAGCTTTGTGCATAATTAAAAACAAACTAACAAAATTAATCGTTCTTTAATCTTAAATGTTTAACACATTTCATTGCGTTTGAATACATTGTATTGAAAATTTAATTGGATGAAAAAGTTCACTGAATTTCGTAATATTCACACATAAAATGTATCCATCCTCAAAAAACTATCAGACATAAATACAAAACGGCATTCTTATTCTATGTCATTTTAAACAAAAATAAATCAAAAACAAAATGGGAGCTATGATATGTATGGCTGAAAACTTAAGACATTCATGAGCCAGACTAGATCTTTGGAAAATTCCTTGTACGGTAAACCATTAAGTTAAAAGGATACTTTGGCCTTTCCAGCGCATCTTTCGAGAAATATAATATATCTAGCTAGCTAGCTGTATTGCTTGATTGACTAGATCACAAACTGAATAGTGATTATTCTTAGCTTAGTAGTTTCGCTTCTCTATAATAATGGGTTTTGTATTCTTTTAAAGTTTATTCTTTTTATGAGACATGGTTCATCTTTCTTCCATAAGCTTACCAAGACTAAAAATATTACACTTGTTATTTTGTTAACAATTTCTAATGCGGTATGACGTTTATAGTTAATAATTTGGCTTTTTTATGTGCTAAACTTCAACTGCAGTCGAAAAATAATGTTACTTACAGTGAATTTTTCAACAAACTGCTAAATGTTTGAAATCTATAGTTTGTTTTATTGTTAAGCACAAAGCTACACAATTAGCTATCTGTACTGTACCCACTACGGGTATCGACACCTGGATGGTCTCTAAATGTAACGAAATTGCAGATTTGTATATTTTAACTACGCAACACCGAATATCTCAGAAGTTTATGACATTATGATTTTATTAATCCATGTGAGTTGCTTTTTATTCGTATAGAAAATAGCGATAACAGCCATTAATCAAGCTTAAACTTTCCAAATATAGGATTATTTGCTTTAAAACCCGATCTTGTAAAATAAACGATTTATTAATTAAGGAAAAGTGAATTAGAAATTGTAATCCAAAATTGAATTATCATATTTCTTAAAATGTATTTATTCTCAAAGTATGCCTGTAGAGGGAGCCACAATAGAAGCACTGTGTTTTTTTTTGTTCTAACAGTACTTTTCTCAGTCTGGTATCGAAGAAGTCATATAGTAAAACACAACAGCGTTTGACTGTCAGTAATCTACATTTCAAGACAAATCGATTTTAAAAGATAACTACCAGTATTCTTCAAAGGTCAATGTAAACATAAAAAACCGCTTTTAGTATTTTCGCAGATCAATGTTTAAAGGATAACTGGTAGTATTTCTAAGGGTTAATTTATGAAGAGTCACTCAGTTATTTTTACACATCAAGTCTGAAAACTTTTGCTGAGTATAGAAATATTTATTTCAATATGTCTGTGTTTCAAGCGATCAAAGCTTTAATGACAACTATTAATATTTCTGCTGACCAGTGTCTAAATCCAGTGAAAGCACCATCAACATACAATTAAGTGTTTTACAATCATACTAAATTTATTCTTTTTGCAATCAATTAACTTACCAGTTCAAACTCAGATTCCGAAACTACCCTTCCGTTATCAGCTAGTCCGCCAAATTAAACTCCGATTTTGAGACTATTCCTTCGTTGAGACCAAAGTTAGCTCCTCAGGTTTCTCCTGCACTATCATATTACTCAATAACAACAACAACCAAAAATCTTTGGTGTTGTTGTTGAACCATGGGATCATGTTCTGGTGAGTTGCTTAATTAGGACGATTAACGTCAGAATTTGGTTATTGTCGTTGGAGAATAACCTGAAAAAATAATGTTGTTCTGATAGGTTGGGTTATGTTGGGAAAGTACTAATACGGATAAATAAGAACACTGAAAATAAATAATGGTTTGTATAAATTATATAAAAAAAAGGTAGTTTCGCCGTTATCTTCGTTATAAGTTTGAGAAAAGTTATTCAGATCTATAACATCTTCTCTTCTTAAACACATGGCTAGATCCTGAAAAATGCAAGTCGCTATTTGTTTCCATGACAACGGACTCATGCCAAAGGGAAAAATACCCGAAGGTGTTTGCTAGACTAAACCTTATACTTTGATGACACTCGCTTGGAAGAAATAGCTGTGCATGCAAGATAAAACAAGTTTCTTTACCTAATTATGTCCACTCATTTCGTTGTACGACCCTAGGGACTGCTTTGTTCCGTAAACTATTATCTGTGGTTGATTCATTTCTAGAAGAATCACAACCTAAAGATTATTTTGTTTTGAAGGAATGACTGTAGCATCTCATTTTATTTTGTTGGAATAGTTTATTGTGGAGGAGTAAACTCACCATGTTCTGGTGAGTTGCTTAATTAGGACGATTAACGTCAGAATTTGGTTATTGTCGTTGGAGAATAACCTGAAAAAATAATGTTGTTCTGATAGGTTGGGTTATGTTGGGAAAGTACTAATACACAGAAGTAAAGTTACAATAATTTTCGTTTTGGTAATACCTAAATAGTCGTTTGTCGACCAGGTGGTTAGGGCGCTCGACTCGCAATCTGAGTTCAAATCCCCGTCACACCAAACATGCTTGCCATTTCAGCCGTGTGGGCGTTACAATGTGACGGTCAATCCCACTATTCGTTGGTAAAAGAGTAGTCCAAGAGTTGGCGGTGGGTGGTGATGACTAGCTGCCTTCCCTCTAGTCTTACACTGCTAAATTAGGGACGGCTAGCGTAGATAGCCCTCGTGTAGCTGTGCGCGAAATTCAAAGACAAACAAACAAACATCGGGAACACTTGGATATTTAACATATAATTTGACGTTTGCAGCAACCAATCAATAATAAACTTAATGGATAACAATAGTAGTTTTAGTTATGGAACTTGTTAAAACTAACTGTAACAGTAACTCATGGTGTTTTTTATCTCTTCAAAATTGCAATTTTACTACAAAGTCCTGCGCGACCAAAGAAAAATCATCCATTAATTCCTTATCAAAGATTGATTATAACAGAACACAAATATTTTAGATTGATCTAAAAACACTTTGGTTGGCTTAAACTGAATGCATAAAGTTTGTGAAATAGCTATAGATTTGAAAATCAAGAAATTTGTATCGTAGAAATCGTATTTTATCGAACAACTTTTGTTACCAACAGGTACGTATTGAAAGTGGTATCATTTAACATGTTAAAGGATAGCTATATGACACAAGCAGTTAGATGCAAGTCCCTACCCTATGTGTTCTAACACAATTTGTATTTTCTTCAATAAAAACAACCACATAAAATCATTAAAATACAACTTAACTATTCACAATCATATACACAAACTAACGTGTGAAGTGAGGAAACCAAAACGATTTTTATTAGAAGGATTGAACTGCATTTTAAAACACTTTAAGTTACAAAAATGTTTATTACATAGCTCATAGAAACGGAAACACCTGTACACTTTCTAAAACAGTGTAAATTACAACAATACTATCACGCAGCTCATAGAAACGGAAACACCTGTACACTTTCTAAAACAGTGTAAATTACAACAATACTATCACGCAGCTCATAGAAACGGAAACACCTGTACACTTTCTAAAACAGTGTAAATTACAACAATACTATCACGCAGCTCATAGAAACGGAAAGACGTGTATACTTTCTAAAACTGTAAATTACAACAATACTATCACTCAGCTCATAGAAGCGGAAACACATGTACACTTTCTAAAACAGTGTAAATTACAACAATACTATCACTCAGCTCATAGAAGCAGAAACACCTGTACACTTTCTAAAACAGTGTAAATTACAACAATACTATCACGCAGCTCATAGAAACGGAAACACCTGTACACTTTCTAAAACAGTGTAAATTACAACAATACTATCACTCAGCTCATAGGAGCGGAAACACCTGTACACTTTCTAAAACTGTAAATTACAACAATACTATCACGCAGCTCATAGAAACGGAAACACCTGTACATTTTCTAAAACAGTGTAAATTACAACAATACTATCACGCAGCTCATAGAAACGGAAACGCGTGTATACTTTCTAAAACTGTAAATTACAACAATACTATCACGCTGCTCATAGAAACGGAAGCATGCATACACTGTCTAAAACACTATCACGCTGCCCATGGAAACGAAAACACGTACACCATCATTTGAACAAAAGCACTAGCGTTTAAGTCTCGTCTTGTTACTACTTTAATCGAAACATTAAAGTATACATCGAAATAATACTTTGAGGTATATATTTCTCGTATTACATACAATTTAATGATGAAAAATTCTTTATCTATAGTTACCCACAGGAGATAGTAAAATCATCGTCATTTGTTCTACAGCACATATTTAAACATTCGATACAGACCAAACGCAGTGAAGCTTAACCTGCGCATAACAAACCTCATTCTGAGTAGTGACCTGAGAACAAAATAAGAAAAGCAAAAAATTTGTGCCCATTATCATTAGGTTATATGCCTCCTAGTGGCACAGCGGCATATCTCCGGACTTACAACGCTAGAAACCGGGTTTCGATACCCGTGGCGGGCAGAGCACAGATAGTCCATTGTGTCGCTTTGTACATAACTTCAAGCAAACAAACAATTAGGTTATAACAAATTAAACAGAAAACTTTTCGTAGTCTTAAACTTTTGTTTTCTGTGGTCAAATTTAAAATTTGTTATTTGCTGTTTAAAGCTCATTTTCACAAACGCGCATTAAACATTTCTAGATTATTCAGTTTGAATGTTCGATTCTCAGGTCTAAGCAATGCTCTGACGCTAATTTGAGTATTTTTTATTTTTTTCGCAAGCTAAACACAAACAATTATGAAACAAGCTACAACGATATATAGCGTGATAGAGCTTCTTAACTATAGCCTTACAGAGTTTCTGTCTTAATGTATCCTTAGACTACCCTGAAATGAAGCGAATGAGTTTCATCTTAAAGTGTTATGTAACAATTTTAAACCTTTATCTTATTTTAGAATATGAAAAAATTATAATTCTGAATCCTTCTAACACTCCTAAAATTCACTGTAGTCACCAATTACGTTATAAGCTACTGTGATAATAATTTGGGATAATCAGGTACTCTAATATCCTCGCCCCCCAAAAAAAAGAAAAGAAAAGAAGATTCCGGAAACGTTGTCAAGAACATGAACAGAAAAGGAAACACAAATACATAAGCGGACAAGGGAAACAAATATTTATTCACAGTAGTGTGTGATGTAGTTTATTTTACCTACTGGCTGAGTTATAACTTACAACTGTGGCTTTAATTGGGTGATGAAAAGAAGTCCTTCCAAGATCAAGACATAACGTGATAAAAGAAGGCTAAAGAGATCCAGACTTGGATAATATCCCTTTTTTATAGTAGAACCAAAGCCTTAGTGCGGTGTCCCACGAATAGTTAGTTCCATACTTCAATTACAGTGTACATAATCCATACCACTTTATACCAGTTTCTGTATTAAATGTTTGAATAAGCGAACTTCCTAGAAGTCTATACAGAAAGGCGGACTATTAGCTTGAGACTTAAGTTGTTGTATATAACCTCTCCCTATATAAAAAGGTTAACAAGTGTTTACGACATTTCGTTCGTATTACAATAATGTTTTAAGTATAAGCAGAACTACCTGAAATTTAAAAAAAGTATCCGAATATATCTGAATAAAGATATATTGTAAACTAATTATGGAAGTTTGAAATTAATTACTCCGCTTATGCGTCTAAACATATTAGTATACCATACTTCTCAAATTTCTAAAATTCTTATATCAAGTTTTCCTAAACATTTCTGATAAAATCATTGTATTATTTTAAACAGTACCTTCACCACAATGAAATTTAAAGGTTTCAAAGGTTTTGCATCTACTGTGTTATAAAAAATAGAGTTTCAGTTTGTTTTTAATTAATGTATGAGACTTTTTGTTATTTAAACTTATTTTTTCTGGAATATAGATCACAGGAACTTACAACAGTATAAACTTGACAGAACAGTGAAAGACAACAAAGCTGTCCCATCAAAAACCAGCTCTCATTCTTCAAGTATTTATCAAACTTCCCTTAAACTCTCATAAAATAGCTGCATCCACCACATCTAAAGGCAACTCATTCCAAAGGTCAACTACTCAGTTAGAAAAATAAAACTGTCTTAGCTGAAGATGACCCTGCCAAAATGTATATTTTTGCCACAAGTCCTATCATTCTCATCCTTAAGTACAAAAAGTGATACATCGACACTGTCAGTTCTCCTGACAATCATATACAATTAAATCGGATCCCCTCTATCTCTTCTTTTCCCAAGAGAAAACAATTTCAGAGGTCTTAACCTGTTCTCGTATGACAAACTTACCATCCCAGATATCATCTTAGTAGCCTTCCTCTGAACACTCTCCAACAATTCAGTATCATTCTTAAAGTAATGAGCCCAAAACTGAATATAATATTCCAAACGTGACCTAACTAATGATCTTTTCAATGAAATTATAATCTTTTTAGACTTACATTCAGCGTTTCTGATTAAACAACTTAAAATTCCATTTTCCCTATTAACTAGCAACAACACACTTCTTAGATGAGTTAAGAGACTGATCAACCATAACACCAAAATCATTTTCTTCAATAACAATGTTATAATTAAAATTTTGATAACCTACATGCAATACATTATATTTATTATAATTAGATGCTGTCTACCATTTATTCTCCCAACTTATCAAATGATCCTCCCGGCTCAGTGTTAGGAATTATGCTCTTTTTGATTTTCGTCCCAGTGGCACAGCGGTATATCTGCGGAGTTACAACGCTAGAAACCGGGTTTCAATACACGTGGTTGGTAGAGCACAGATAACCCACTGTGTAGCTTTGTGCTTAATTATAAACAAACAAATTTATTGACTTACATTAATGTTATAGATGAAGAAATGGTTAATAAATTATTGACATTTGTTGATTGGGAATGGATCATCACCCCCAGTTTGCCCCTGAAGAAGAAGAAAGGTCCATCTTTCGAAAGCTTTCGGGTTATAGGGTTTTTTATTCATTTCTATCAAGATTTATTGAATCTACGTGTTTTTCTAACATCATGAATGACATTTGTTGATGATATTAAGGTTTTAGGTGTGAGGATAATTTTGCTGCTTTACAAAAGGATTTCATACCCAACTTGTAATATAAATCCCATTTAACTGAACTCCATTTATAGCAACCTTCACCTTTCTTTTATCTCACCACTTTTCTAACCAATGAGTCAAGCTATCCTCCACATATTCAGAGATAATTTTTAACAATACTTTTATAATGAACCTTGTCAAATGAAAATCCGGATACACTAAACGTAAACCATCATCTTCATGTAAATAAGTGGTATCCCCTCCAAAGAATGTCAAAAAATTGGAAAACCAAGATTTTCCCATAGCGAAACCGCGTTCACTGTTCAGCAAAATTTTTAATTTTCTTAAATGACTTTGCAAAATAAATTAGTTTGAAATATTTTTCCCACACTGATGTAACACAATTTATATCACCTCCCTTGAAAAAGAGAAGTAACATTAGCCAATCTCCAATCTTTTGGCACCTTCCCACCATTCAAGGACTTACAAAAGAAAATAGCTAGTAGGTTACATATCCAAACCTTAACCTCCTTCAAAATTAGTATCTTGTTTCAGTTGCTATCAATCTTTCTAGCTTACGCCCCCCCCCCCAGTGGCACAGCGGTATGTCTGCGGACTTACAATGCTAAAAACCGGGTTTCGATACCCGTGGTGGGCAGAGCACAGATAACTCATTGCGTAGCTTTGTGCTTAATTTCCAACAAACTCAAACAAAATTTCTAGCTTATAATATAACATTATTTAAACGATGGTTCTTGCTTATGTGTATTGGAGTTTATATTTTATCACATATTTTCAATTATTACTTTGCATTTTGTGAAACAGCTCTCACCTTCTTAATGATTTGAAACTATATCTAATACTAAATTGCTAAAAAGCTTAAAAGACAAATACTGACCACATTACTTCTAATCATGCAATTAAGGACAGAAACATTCCCCGAGGATTGAACATTGCATTGCCAGTCAAATATCGTAAAGTCGGCACGAGAAGCATATGGAGAAGAACCACGTGCAACTATGTCCATATGTTTAATGCATGAAGCACACTTTGTTCGCCGACAGCCAGAAAAAGTTTCTCTTGTAGAACAGTTCACCCGTGAATAAAAATTCTACAGAGCATGACAAAAGCTTCAGATTCTATCGTTGTACTGTGATCAAGAAAATAGATGTATGTTCATCAACAGCAGCTACTCAAAACAAACATGCTAATAAAGCTCATTACGGCACTGATCGAAACAGAAATAACATTACGCATCTTAAAAAAAAAAAAGCACACCTCATTTGAATTAAGTCATGCAGTTTCTGACTCGTGGCCAAATCGAGGATAGCAACAACAAAAAACATTCACCGAACGCAGTTTTCTATATATATATATATCAAAAAGCACTACGTTTCCATTTTATATTAATGAAAATAAATTGATAAACGTATTCCATATACACAATATCATTCTCCATCTACTCAATTTTACATATGTTTTTATGTAAACAGTATATATATATATACATACACAACTTCATCTCTGTTCGGATCTCTACTGTAAACTGATTAAATGGTAATATTATTTATACAAGAAATATGTTCTGCTTGAAATATATGCGACTTTATCCCCTAAATTAAGTGTATGTATGTATACTTGTATGATATATAAGTTTGTTTCACTTGTGGGTGAGTTTATAAAACTTTATTGGTCTATCCTTACGTTGTTTCTTCTGCGTGATGACATTTAGTTTCTCTCAAGAAGCAAGGAAGGAGTACCGTATTTTTCGGTGTATAAGACGCACTTTTTACCCCAAAATTTGATGACAAAATCTGTTTGCGTCCTATACACCGAAGGTATGAATAATATATATGTATACGATATACACAAGCCATGTGTAAATATATTTAAATAGGCATGCATAGTTTAGTTCAATTGAATGTGTTATTTATAACAATAGAATTTTTTTTCTTTTAAAAACAACTATTTATAATGCTCCCTAAATAATAAAAAATAAATTACGGTGAAAGCAATGAAGATTTTGTAGGTTTTGAACCAAACTAAATAACAATAAACCTTTTTTTGATTTACGGTATTTTCTTATTTTGAGCTCTTTTGTGTTTAGAACAATATATACTAATTTTTAAAGTATCAAATTGAATTTTTGTTCAATAAAAATCTTTCAAATGCGACTGTAGCTTTTTTTCCCCAAAAAACTTTGTCTTCAAAATAAGGATGCGTCTTATACACCGGTGCGTATTATATTCCGAAAAATACGGTAGTTTATTACAAGTTTCACCTCCACGATTGTTATGGTCTCTTAAATACCAATGAACAAAATTACTTCTGAATAAGCTGTTCAAGACTTCTGTTTGTCTAGGATGCCTTCGGATTTAGCTAAATTTAAGTGCATATCGAATAAGGCGAACTTCATTATGTATAGGTTAAGGAAACGAAATTTCAAAGCTGTACGTTCGAACTTATTTGTATGAAAGGATATTAAGATTTTATTGATAAATCGGATGTAACATGTTATAGTGCATCATCACAGAAGTACCATAAGCTTACACAATAGTTTAGACTTCATACATTAGTGGAGACAGCGATCAATAATAACGGCCGTACAATGAACATGTATTGAAAAGTTCTGCGCTCACAAAGACATAGTAATTGCATTTCATATTTTTTCAATAATAAGGCTGTTTATTCCACGTTTTCGTTTACCTTGTATTTGATATAGCCTATAATAGAACTAGTTGTGCGTTGCCGATAGAGGTTATCGCCACTGTTTATTAAAATTAACTAATCCGCTAATAATTCGTAACTTAAGTATGATTCGTTTTGCCTTCCACACACAAAAGAGAGATTCCTGTATTCAGAATAACTCAGAATGAAAAAAAAAAAAGATTTCTCAGAATTCATGGCTACCACACTTATATCAAACATAATTTTCAAAGAAAGAATTTCTACAGCCTTCAAACAAACAGCCCTAACTTAAAGTACCCCTGGCAATTTTTTTTATTTATGACAAGAAACTGATAACTCTTGAAATGCCAAATGTCTACACAACGTTGGAATGCTATATTTTACAGAATATATGAATATCTAATGTGTTTTTAAAATTCTTTGTGGCGTGGGCTGAAACGAAATTAAAATACATTTGGAAAATCTACAAAGAATAAAACCTTTTAAGATTTTTCAAAGAAAGTAATAAACGAAGAAACTTTAATACTTAACATTACGCATTTTTCTTATATTTTCTAAGAAACACAATATGGTCAAAACGGCTACTACAAGAAGCAAGGGACACTCAACACTGAAGTTGCAGTTAAAAAGTATCTTTGTTGTGACGAAGGAATCATAGAATGCTAATATAATCCCATGGATAACAACAAAAATCAATACCTAAGCATAATATCCATGTCTCTGTCACTATGATTGAAAAGTCCTTCTTAAGTGACGTTTTTACGTAAATAAAATATATTTCGTAACCAAAGGTAATCATGGTTGACACCCAGTTGGTGAAAATGTTGGTAGTATTACGTTTACTATGGAAATTTACACTAGTTCTCTTTGATGGTTTACATCATTCGGACACAACATATTTCAATTGGCTCGATCTTGATAACTACTCACAAGTTTCGGCTGAATCGAATTCTCTTGTCAAAAAAATTCTCCTTATGACGCTGTTTACAAATGTCCACTGCGAGACAATCACACAAGATTAATGCGACGTGGCGGTTTTTTTTTCTGTTGTTTTGTAAATGAAAAATAAAATCATTGTTTAAGAAGCGTTGCTTTTCAAATCGTGACAACGCAAAACAACAATACCAATATGTACATATACGAAGCATGGAGAAGAAGAAGAAGAGTCGGGGAGAAACACCAGCATCGAAAATCGATGATACAGAGAACAGAAACTAACGGGACTCGTAAGAATCCATTTTCTGGCGCAAATTACATCTTCAGACTCAAAATATTGATAGAACCACAGTTTAAACACTTAAATTCGCATAATTTCTTGATGTACTAATGTAAAAAAAAGAAGGAAAAACAAATAAAGGTGTTATGGAAAATTAATGCAACAATTACTCAAATTTGATAACAATTTTACCTAACACTAAATTAAACCATTGTTGTTCTCTAAACGCATATACGTTTGAAACTTGGAGTCAAAAACAATTAGTATTAACAGTGAAAAATGTAAATATTAATAAAAACAATAATAGGGCTTTTGTCTGTACCTAAAGTTGGATCAGGAATCAACTTTATTAAAAACGTAATTAGTCTTCTTCCCTTTTAAGTTTTTCGATTCGTAATTGACTTTATGTCACATTAACTGACGAAAAGTTCATTATCAGTTATTGCATTGTTTTAAAACTAATTATATACGTTGTAAAATGTGTCTTATGCTAGTTCTCGTAGAAATTTGTGAACTTTTGTACAAGCCTATTTGTTTCAGAATTTGTTAATTTTTCAGCTTTTTCTTCTACAAATATTTAATGATTATTATAAAAATGGCCAAAATTAAAATTTATATATTCGTCTTAAGAGGTTATTAGCACCATAGAGGTCATAGCTAAATATTAGATATTTAAAAATCCTCTGCAGAACTATATTGAGTTACGTCCACCTAGAGAATTGTTTAAATTAATTAAACCACCACTTGGGGCGCTATGTGTATGCACTTTCTAAGAAGGATGTATTTCTCCTTTATAGTTACACATAAACTGGATCAATTCTATTACAACATATGCGTGTGAAGATTTCTAAGAATACACGTTTTTGCGATGTAAGTGTTTTAACATAACCATGTAAAACTACAAACCTGGAGTTTAGATTCAGTTACGTTATCTGATGAGCTTTTTATATTTGATGTCAAGCTAATATTAATCCAGGCCTAATTTAAAGAAGAAGCCGAGAAGAGCCCCAAAATCTTGACTCCTGAGAGTGAATGTTATATAACGAACAGAACAGAGTTCACTTTTCACACGAATTGAAACTTACCATTATTCATCATGGATTTGGAAGTGATAGACTAGAGGGAAGGCAGTTAGCTAGTGATCACCACTTATTAACGTCAACTCATTTACCAACGAAAAGTAGGATTGGTTGTCACATTATATAATCTCCACGGCTGAAAGGGCGAGCATATTCGGTGATGGGATTCGAACCCTCGACCCACAGTCGAGTGCCCTAAATACCAGGCGAATCAATATAGTAACATTTAAGCAAATGATTAGTAATTTTCTGCAAGTGCCTAGAAATGTGTTTGTGCTTAACGAAGGTAAATCGAAAATAAGTACTACTTTTTTTTATATTGCTCGCGATTTTTCACGATTGACCGAGTAATAGTCAATGATCACGTGACCTCCAGAAAAAAAAAGGACAGTATTCTCAAAGTGCGCGTGAAATGAAGATAATTTTTTCAACATCATTTTAATCTAAAACAGGGGAACTAAGAGAATAACACACTAAGAATTATAAGAATATTCCACAAAATGGTCTTTTTTTTTTAATAATTTGTAACAATATGTTGAAGCAAATTTCTTCTATAACAAAAAACAAACATACAATAAACTTAATTAAAATAATACAATAACTCGTTATTTCTGAAGACATTTTAAAATAAGGATAAATTTTCGACTTGTTAGATTCGAACCAGTCAGATCGATTTCATTGCAGAGATACTAACATACATACATGCTGCAGATATTTTATATGCGTGATCGTTTTCGTGGGGTGGCAGCTTTAGGGCTACTTTATCGTTTGAAAGAGCCTTATAAATACAGGTTTGTTCTGTAAAATACGACAGCAAGAGTGACAAACCAAGGTATAGTCAATGAAACTGAGCCCCTTTGTTGCGAAGCTCTGTTAGTACTTAGTAGAGAAAGTAGTGTTGATTGCTTAAAAATTAAGAAGTTGTGCTCCTAAAGAAGAAAAGTCAACTATTCGAAAGCGCTCGAGTTTTGG
>NW_013665643.1:782383-795149 GCF_000517525.1 Limulus polyphemus | reverse complement strand
TTTGGGTCTTATTTTAAGTCTATTACACTTTATATGTGATCCTTTGTGCTAACTCTTTTATCAAAAAAACAAAAACAAGTCAAACAAAATATTCTCAATTGCACTATTCTAAATATTTGTCACTTTTGTTCAAGTTTTTGGGATTGTTTCATGCATGTTCTAAGAACGTTGAAACGAATACAATAAAAAACAATTGTCACGCAAAAAAAGTAAATAATATGATTTGGTTTTTGAATTTCGCGCAAAAGCTACACGAGGGCTATCTGCGCTAGCCGTCCCTAATGTAGCAGTGAAAGACTAGAGGGAAGGCAGCTAGTCATCACCACCCACCGCCAACTCTTGGACTACTCTTTTACGAACGAATAGTGGGATTGACCGTCACATTATAACGCCCCCCCCTGACTGAAAGGGTAAGCATATTTGGTGGGACGGGGATTCGAACCCGAGACCCTTAGATTGTGAGTCAAGCGCCCTAACCACCTGGTAAGCTGGGTCTAAAATAATATGGAATTATGCAACCACCTCTAGTCGACCATACAACTGTGGGCACCAGTTTGGAGAGTTTTTGATCTAGGTCTATTATTTGAAATAAGATTTGAGGTATTCTGATGTTCATCATATAGTAAGTAATACGTAAAATTACATCTGTGCGAAACATTACCACTACAACTTCAATTGTCTCTTTAAAAAAAAATCAGAAATTAGAAAAAATAGTAATTTGTTACTGAATAAAAAAAAACACTTTGTTGTCTCACTAATGATAACCGTAATAATTCCGTCAAGTATTTATTTTCTGCAATAGTTTGTTCTGTTGTTAAGCACAAAGCTGCGATCAGCATGGGTATCGAAACCCAATTTTTTAGCGTTATAAGCGTTCAGACTTGGTGCTGAACCACTGTGGGGGATAAGTATTACATTTTTGTTTGCTTGTTTTAGCTCAAAGCCACACTATGGGCCATCTGAGCCCTGTTTACCTCGGGTAAATGAATCCCGGATTTTAACGTTGGAAATCTGTACAGTTGTCGTTGACACACCGGGGGACTATGTTCAATGAATGAATGTTTATAATTCATTAAAATATTTCTGTCATCTACAAGATAGCTTTCCGGTTCATCCATTTTGTCACATTGTCTCACTCTGTAAAGACTGTCGGTAACTGAACAATTATAGTTAAAATATAATTTTTTACACAGCTCTTTCTTCTTAATGTACAAAAAGATTTAAAAATGCATCGTCTATCGAATTTAAAGTAGTTTATTATCTATCAGTTATTGCAGATTGAGCTTTTGTTTGTTTGTTAATTGCAAAGCTACATAATTGGCTAACTGTGCTCTGCCCACCGCAGAGATCGAAACCAGTTTTTAGCGTTCAGCCCTCAGACTTACTGGTGAGCCACTGGGGGGGGGGCGGATTTAAAGCAGTTTATTATTGATAAGCTATACTGAATTTAAAACATTTTATTATGCATCACAAAAATTAGATTAAAATGGATTGTTATCCATCGTCTATCTCAGATCTAAAACATTTTATTATGCATCACATAAATTAGATTAAAACGGATTGTTATCCATCGTCTATCTCAGATTTAAAACTATTTATTATTCATCATATATATATATATATATATATGTTTAGGATTTAAATTAATTTATTATCTATCAAGTTTCTATCACCTAAAACATTTTATTATCCATTACTTACCTATATAAGGTTTCTATCACCTAAAACATTTTATTATCCATCACTTACCTATATAAAGTTTATATCACCTAAAACATTTCATTATCCATTACTTACCTATATCAGGTTTCTATCACCCAAAACATTTTATTATCCATTACTTACCTATATAAGGTTTCTATCACCTAAAACATTTTATTATCCATCACTTACCTATATAAGGTTTCTATCACCTAAAACATTTTATTATCCATTACTTACCTATATAAGGTTTCTATCACCTAAAACATTTTATTATCCATCACTTACCTATGTCAGGTTTCTATCACCTAAAACATTTTATTATCCATTACTTACCTATATAAGGTTTCTATCACCTAAAACATTTTATTATCCATCACTTACCTATATAAGGTTTCTATCACCTAAAACATTTTATTATCCATTACTTACCTATATAAGGTTTATATCACCTAAAACATTTTATTATCCATCACTTACCTATATAAGGTTTATATCACCTAAAACATTTTATTATCCATTACTTACCTATATAAGGTTTAAAGCACTATATCATCGTTCATTTAACTCAAATTAGAAATATTTTATCATCCATCATTTAACACGTATTTAAAATACTTTATTATTCACCAAGCAACTCATTGGCGATCTATATAAATTATAAGTAGTTTTAGCTCTTTTCTCCCAAACTTTTATAAAGATCTTGATTTATATCTTTCAAACGGAATCGATAAGGAGATGTACATTTAAAATACTTCTAAGTCTATTTTCATTAAATCCATTGCTCAACTCAACATTTTGTTTGTAGTTAAGCACAAAGCTACACAATGGGCTATCTGTGCTCTGCCCACCACGGGTATCGAAACCCGGTTTCTAGCGTTATAAGTCCGCAGACATACCGCTGTGCCACTGGGGGGTTCAATTCAATATACTTTACCACAAATATATTATTTCTTACCGTTATATCGGCTGTTCACTGGTCTCCTTGTCTAAAAGAGATATAGAGATATTTTTTATTATGATAATTTTCATTCGAATTTATATTGATTTAATCCTTCAGATGTCAATTACTCGATTTTTAACGCTGTCGCTTAGCAACAATACCCGAACAGGATTTGGACGTGACTCTGCGCCAGAGGGCTTATGCCAAGTTGATTGCACATAAATAACGCCGTAAAAGATGTATTAAGAACCGTAGAGCGTTTTCTTTGATATTAAACATTATATTGATTTTTTACCGTATCGCAAAGTAGAATTACGTCAGTCTCATTCACGATGCATGCATCAATGTCTGATATTGTAAGAATTTGTTTATAGTTAAGCCCAAAGCTACACAATGGGTTACCTGTGCTCTGTCCACTACGAGTATCGAAACCCGGATTCTGGCGTTGTAAGTCCGCAGACATACCGCTGAACCACTGGGGGCTTGTAAGAAATATAAGGTGTTAATATCATATATATATATATATAACAAATGAAAATTCTCAGGGAAAATAAAATTATAAGCTCCACTTTAAATCAAACTACCCTTAATGGAATGTAACAGCATTTTGTTACACCACCATTCTATAAAAAGTATCATTGTTTGTTTCTAATTAAGCACAAAGCTACACAATGGGCTAGCTGTGCTCTGCCCACCACGGTATCGAAACCCGGATTCTATCGTTGTAAGTCCGCAGACATACCGCTGTGCCACTGGGGGGGCAAAAAAGTATCATTATTGTCATAATTGTCTTTGTTCTCACACGTGTCTGTTTAATTAGTTATTATAGACTAAGAGAGCGGTAAAGTACGAAAAATGTCAATTTTTAAGAAGTTGCTCTAGCAATATTTTTAAAGTACAAAATACAAGATAGTTTCATAGATTTTCTTTAATGTCATAATTATAATTATTTATCACGATTAACGCGCGTGTGCTTGATCAATTTTATTTACTGGCGACATAAACTTGAAGGTGTCATCATTACGGTTGACTATATCTACTGTTCAGATAAAATCCAAGCTTATTTTGACAAGAGCTTTTGTGATTTTTACTTTCATGCTATATCAAATAGTTCTCAAATTGCATTTATCCAAAATATTTTGAGTGCCAAATTTTAAGATTAAACACAGAATAGAATACAATTAAAAAAGTAACATGCTGTTTGAGAAATATGGAACGTTTCTTTATGTTATTGGTTCAAATGATCTCCTTTGTCAAACAAAATTAAAAACTATTGAGTTAGTTTGTCGTTAAGCGTAAGGCTACACAATGGGCATCTGCACTCTGCCTTACGTAGGTATCGAAATTCGACTTTTAGTGTTATAAGCCCTCAGGCCTACCGTTGAGTCACTTGTGGTGGAGGGAGAGACAAACTGTTGAAAATATTAAAACTAATACAACTCACTTAATAAATGGCCAGATATTAAAGGCATACAAGAACACTCATTATTTGTATTATATCTCCGCTACACTCCAATGAGATCTACAATAATTCTGACATTGAGGATTATAATCATAATTATTTAAGTATTATTTAATACTATAATTGAGGATTATGTTTGATGTATCTAGCTGAGTTTTTACATTCAACAACGTAACGGATCTTTTTGTATCTAACTCAATATTCTGTTGCAGATCAGTTGTCCTTCAGTTTGTATGCTAGTTATAGTTTTCCTATATGATGTAATAGTTGAGTTTTGTGTCAATTTTCTGTTAATTTTAAGCCCTGCCCTTTTCACTAGACACGGACATACTTAAATGTTCTTTTTTTCATTTAGAGTCATATTTCATAAACATCACTAGTCTCCACGTGCATTTGATATATCATTGCTTTATACACAAACCTTCACATTCATTGCTGATGTGAAACTTGTTTGTCTTCGACTTTCACTTTGTACTGACTTTATGCCTTTCCTGATTTACCACAAAAACTCTTACATTCATTCTTTATTGATTTAGAGTTTTTGTTGTTGTCTCATATCTTCTCCCGACTTCTCCAAAGTTCTTCATCAGGTTTAGGTAATCGACAACTTTGCCACCCTCTGCTTCTTACGCCAATAATATCGACGTTTCTTGAGAGTAACGTATCGACGAAGACAAATGTGTTAGCAGGTACAACAATGAAAGTCTGGTACTGTTCGGGATTTTGTCTCAGTCAATATTTGAGTTGGTTTGACTTATTTTCATAGAAATATTCTTGTAAAGTAGACATTTTACGCCGAATTGTAATTTTAATGCAAGTTCATTTAGATGCCCTGGTATCTCTTGTGTTGCTCCTCGAATCGCAGAATTTATGGTTCGCATCCCTTTGTTTCGAAATCGCGCTTCTTACTTTTAGGCCTTGGGTATGCTATAAGGACAATAATTAAACCCTACTATTCGATTATAGTAGCCCAGGAGTTGACGGTGGGTGCTATTCACTAGGTGCCTTCCCTCTGATCTATCATTTCATAATTAATGACGACTAGCTTAGGTAGTCCCTATGTAGTTTTATGAGAATATTTGAAACAAACAAATAATTCAAATACAATATATAATTAGAAGCGTTAAATTATATTTACTCATATATGTACATTTAATACCTAAATAATGCATTCTTACATTAATAATAAAAACATTATATTTCGTATACGCCATATCAAAAGTATTTCTCGGTCAACAAATTTATAAGAACTTTCGACACATACTTTAGACAGCTAACTATCTAATCTGGAATGCAGTGGCTAATCATATGCGTTTTTCGATATTAGCTTAAAAAACAATTTTCATATGTAGTAACACTTAGAAAGTTTTGTTAAACCTTCTGATAATTCTCTTTGGACATGTTGTAACACTCGATTAGAAGTTCTGTAACACCTGGTGACAGTTTTCTTAGAGTGTTCTGTAACACGTGGTGAAAGTACTCCTAGAAAGTGTTGTAACACTTCGTAACATCTGTAACAGTTTTATCGAGTACAGATAAACAACAAATAATAGTTCTTATACAAAACGTTGTGTGTCTAGTAACAGTTTTCTTAGAACGTACTGTTACACCTGGTGGCACTCTTCTCATAATGTTGTAACACCTGGTGACAGTTTCCTTAGAACGTACTGTTACACCTGGTGGCACTCTTCTCATAATGTTGTAACACCTGGTGACAGTTTTCTTAGAACGTACTGTTACACCTGGTGGCACTTTTCTCATAATGTTGTAACACCTGGTGACAGTTTTCTTAGAAAGTGTTGTGGTAGCTGGAGAACGTTTTTTAGAATGTATAATAACACTCAATGAAACTTCCTTACGCGTTTGATTTTCAGAAAAATAAAAATACAGAAAAGGAAGATTTGAAAAAATTTTGTGATTTTTATATAAATTCTACATACTAAGTTATACATAAAAATTTATTCGAAATGTTAAAAAAGAAAATTTAGTTTCAATAATTCAAGTTAGATAATAATTGTCCTAACATATCTTAAAGTTATACATTTAAGGTTGTACACTGAACTTTCAGTAAAAATTAACTTCCCAAGTTAATGTACAAATAAATTTTCTCAAACTTTCATAATTCAAACCTATCATTCAAAGACAAAAAAAGATAATCTAACATACTGAGAACCAAGCATCATAAATCAGACCTGAACAACCATGTGAAATTGTTCGAAAATGAGAATTATTTCAGAGTAAAAAGAGAGAATTATCAACACAAGTAAAAAGAAAAGTATGTTTACAAAAAAATAAAAAAAATAACGACATGCCGTAATAGATCTTCGCAATAATAACATAAATAATTACCTTACTGTAAAAAAATGAAGTTTTAGTCGAAAACGAACATACCACGGCTCAATATGTCAGATAACTTAAATAGAATAAAACTCAAATTTAGATTTACATAAGCGCACTAAAATACATTTAAAATGAACAAACAAATGCAGAACTTAAAAAAAAGAAACTAATTACGTTTAACCAGAAAAAGAAAACAAGTAATGGAAGAACGAAACATAATTCTTTTATTTGTTGTCATCGAAACAAATAAAATTCATGAGATAAAACGGGTCTTAACATCAAGATGTTCGTACACAAAATGTTTATCTTGTCTCTGACACCAATCCTTCTTGCTAGCGTGAACATCCTTGGTCTTCTAGAAACAAAGATAATGTCTTTCTGTGGTTTGTAGGCTTAATAGCAATCGAAGGGGTTTGTTTGGAATTAAGCACAAAGCTACACAATGGGCTATCTGGGCTCTGCCCACCACGGGTATCGAAACCCGGTTTCTAGCGTTGTAAGTCCGCAGACATACCGCTATGCCACTGGGGGAGGGAGGCAAATCGAAAGAGAGAGAGATCGTACACAACAGCAGGTTGACAAATAAGCAATAGGCTGGTGGTTATAATATGAAATTTTGTTTGGATAAAGTACTTGGATCAAAATTTTAATGTTTTTGGTGCCTTTAGATAATAAACAATTAACTGTTTGCTCTTATTTTAATTTTTCAATAAAAGGCGATTTTAAATCCGACATTCCATCTTTTAAATCGATCAGAACACCATTACAGTGAAGTTATTAGTCGAAGTTACCAATCAATGATTTCAATACTATAGATTTATATCCAGGAAAAGACAAAAATGTAACTTTCAATAAAAGTAAGTCGATTCTGTGTCAGCTTGTACGGCTTTTGTGGCAGTTGAGTATTCATGTGAAATTCTGTCGAATCTTTGGCGTATTTCATACAAGCAAAGCGTATCTAAAATTATGAGTATTTTAAGAATACAGCTTCACAGCAGCCCTGAGGATTTTTATAAAAGAAATTACTACTGGCTACGTGTTAAATCAAGTGTCCAAGTTTATCTAAGTGAGATTGCATTCTTGTATAGAGCAGGCTCTTTACCGGAAATAAATATAAGTGATAACTCTCGCATTAAACAGTAGTACATAAACCACAACCATTTTTCATACAAAAAGAATTTTACGTCAAAATTGGAAAGATAAACTAGACCTAAGCTAGCTGGAAAGCATCACAGACTTTAAACTATTTTTTTACAAGAAAGTAAAGTTTTATGTATGGATTCTAAACAAATAGAGTTATTATTTAGTGTACGTATAGCAGTGACGGTTAAAAATTATTAAACGAACAAATGAGGAGGAAAGCAGATGGTTCTTTTTTTTTATGGTGTAAATAAACTTTTATGAAAACATATACATTTTACTCCACACACTTATCACGAGGAGAAAAACAAACGAAAAGAATTTTCAAAGCAAGGAATGAGGTAGAAACGTTTTTTTTTATTAGTTATATTCTTAGAACTGTATTTAAGATTCACAAGCCACGTCTCTTCCAGCGACATCGCTAGAAACCCCTTATCACCCGACTGACTACAGATAAAGCTGGGAAAAACGCATCACGAGTGATCAGCAAACACAAGTGGAAGAAGTCTGGATATTGAGGAGATGCAATCTTCTAAGCTGCGTATTTCATGTTGGTTTTGTTCTTTTGAACTTCCAACATACCATTTTGCTTATTCCTCCTGTGCTTACGAAATACACGCTGACCAATTCCATTCTTAAAGTATTTGATAAATAAATTTATGACCCGCATCGATACCATTATGCACTTTTTTTAAAGAAAAATCACATTTTCGTTTCTCATGAAACAACCAATAAAAAAGCTTAAATCCTTTCTTATTCTTCTAAAAATGTTTGATTACGAAATAGAATTGGAATAATAAAATAAAAAGGAGATTTTATGCACATTCTAGACAAGGTATATATAGATTAGGGAAGTATAGATTTCCTAGTCAGGTTACTTGTATTAAACTTCTGCCTTTAATGCCCCGCCCATAGGGTTAATGTGTCCAATAGACATGGTTTACTCTATCTGTCAAACTTAAGTGCAAACAATGAATGTCCTAAACGAAATACATGGTTCTTCCAGTGGAAGACGTAGTCTGGTATAAAAATATATAAAAGTGCTCAATTCTTTACATACATGTATAGGTAAGAATCAATTTTGTATTACTCATCGCGAATGGATAACGTATTTCGATTTTTATAATTTTTTTATATGGAATCTATATTATTCTCATATTATACAATGATTAGAATCTTTGATCTAATTAAAGATTTATATATACTTGTTGCCTTTCATGGTTCTTGCCATTAGATAAAGGTATAACTACGGGCAGCCAATAGTGTTGTTTGAGGTAAACCAGCAAAAACTTAATAACAGGAGGAACAAGGACATGTTTGGTAGATTTATGTGATGGCACTGAAGAAATTATTTTTCACAATATCAGACAAGACTGGCAGAAATAGAAGCAAAAAAGCTGCAAAATTATATAGCTAAACGATGAGATAAATGAGCACTACTTAAGAATAGAACAGGGATGCTCAGTAGCATAGCCAAACTTACAATAGTTAGGTTTCAAATGTATAAAAGCTTCTAACAGACTCTCTCACTACTTTAAAATATCCATTAGAAATCAATTCAAAACAATGGCTGACCTGTAAAACAACATCACATTTTTTTAGTTGAGCCAATCACAATAAAAATAGCTTCTCATGTTAGTTTCAGGTCAGGAACCTTACAAGGTCATTATGCTGACCACCAAGGCCTAGCTGACCAATAAAAAGATAGAGATGGTTCATACTAAAAAACAAATTAATAGAGGACATAATCAAAGTCACATTTGCAAGTTGAATTAAATCAACTATTGAAATTCATAATGTTTGTAAGAAAGCCAAGAAAAATTATATATTATATAAGCTCTTCTGTCCTTTGAGGTAAACTAAAATTAAGTACTAAAAGCAGTTAAAACCTTACCACATTTCTGCGATGGCCGTGTTGTACTATAACGTAAGTCAAGCATACAATAAGTACATTTTTCATACGTAAATAAAAAGCAAATCAAAATAAATAAATGAAAACTCAGAGGTGTTTTGACCATATAAATGGGAAATTTAACATACAGTTAAAGGAATCTATTAGCAGAGAAAAATAAAATGTATACAGTTAATATAACCAAGCCAAAATTTAAAAAACAATTAAACATTCATTAAATAAATAACATGAAAAGTCTCAACGTAAGAGTCAGACAAGGCAAACTAACTTAAAGTAAAAGAAGGAAAAACATGCAATTAAAGATACAATCACACCTGTTACTGCAGAGGTTGCCAGAATAAACTAAAACATACACCCAAACCGAAACAAAAATAAAATAAAACAGAAAGGAAACCAAATGCTGGTTACATGTATATACATAAAGGGAGATAAAAATATTCCTTATTCCTAGTCTATGTTAGAGTGGAGGTCCTTCATAATAACAGTGGACTGCGATCTTTCCAGTGAGGATCATCTTACAATTGACCAGACATTCGTCTAGGTAAATCTGGGTTAGGTACCTCATTTTCTAGAAACTTTCCTGGGATGTATCAGGATGTCAGCAGTTCTAAAGTTCTGGGTTTTTGGTGTTGGAACGGTTTTAGTAGGAGTGATACTGTGGCTAGTTAATCATCTGCATCACAGATGTCTTTCTTCATATCCCATAAAAGCTTCTCTAAAGTTCTGGGTTTTTGTTGTTGGAACGGTTTTAGTAGGAGTGATACTGTGGCTAGTTAATCATCTGCATCACAGATGTATTCCTTCATATCCCATAAAAGCTTCTCTAAAGTTCACCTATTCTGCATTTGTCCAAAGTGTTTTTTCGGATTCTTTTCTCAGTGGACCTGTAGAGATATACTCACATGTCAACCTTTTCAACACTCCTTATAATTAGGCATCCCATAAAGTATTAAGCCTTCTTCAATATGCTGGTTGATGCGCTAATGCTTGCCAAAGATTAAGACACTGGATTAGTTGGGTGTGTCGCTATCGTATGACGATTAGAGCTGTTGGTTGAGTTAGGCACTTATTTACACCCAGAAGTTTCTTTAGCCTGTACAGAAACTGGTTTGTGAAGTTACCCCATCTGGGTTAAAGTTGGATCTTCCACCATGCATTCGGATTGTATAGGATTCAATAGAAGAGAGATAAAGTCCTTCAACTCCATATTAGTAGCAATGTTGGTAACGTTCTTCAAGTTAAAAAAGCTGGAAACAAACTGGTGTTGTAATACATAATCTTACATACAAAACAGGTAAGAAGCCTGCACTATTCTGGCTTTTACCCCTTTGGTTGATGAGGTGCTCAGGATACAACAATAGTTAATTCTATCGTCATCGACCACAACACCAGGGCCTTTTGTATAAAATTATAAAATCTTACATTGCTGTGGATATCCATTCAACACATATTGTACAATACCACATTGTCTGCAAATGCCAAGCAATTATACTAGAATCTCTGGAGAAGACGCACATTCTCATTCCTCTACAGAACAGTTAGAGCTTATCATATCATCTGCCAAGTAAGTTATGTAAGTCACATCTGGATGCTGAACAAAGTATTTCTTCTGTAGGATGTCAAACAGACTACCAGTCTTATAGTGCATCCTGGAAGAATTACTGATATTACTTGTTTCTGACCAAGCGCAAAAACGGCTAACAAAGATTTCCTTGGCTCTTTGTGGATAGAATCCAAAATTTAATTTTTAGTTTATTTAATGTTAATCAGGCTTTAATTTGAAGAAGAATGCTCAAAATGGCTCTTTCTTGAAAAAATACTCAAATAATAGGTGAATTTAGTTTGAATTTTATGTCAGGTGACAATAAACAGTTAGCTAAGTAAACTAGTGTTTGGTATTAAACAAAATGAACTTGATAGTTAAATAAAATAGCAAAAGAAAATACGCCCAAAAAGAAAAACATTAAATTTAGACAGTGAGAAAAACAAAATAAAATAAAATAGTGAAGGAACACAGATTCCTACTGATCAGATATAAGTGCCTTGGTACCATATGTAAGTTGGTAAATATCCTCCTGTCAAAGTAATTCTCGAAAATAATTAAAATGAAGAGGAAAACCAAACTTTATGAGGATGAAGAAGAAAATTACCATAATCTTCGACTTCAGAGTCATGGAAGAAGTGTCTTTGCCCTCATTCAAATTCTAAACCATGTAGTAAACTAAATACTGATACAGCTAATGATTCAATGTCTATGGCGTTAGTTTAACGGTATTTTTAACCTGCATTAATTAATGTATCATAGAAACGCTGGAGTTTCTAATTCAACAGACTGGGTTGATGGATAATGAAGTAGGTACCAGTCTATTTAAACTGTTGGGCTTCTGTGTTGCTGGCGCATACTCAGTATCCACGTTGTAACTGAAACTATTTCACTGGTTCATACCCAGTATCCTACATTGGAATTGAAACTCTTTTACTGGTTCATGCCCAGTAACCACATTGGAACTGAATCTCTTTCACTGGTGCATACCCAGTATCGACATTGGAACTGAAACTCTTTCACTGGTGCATACTCAGTATCCACATTGGAACTGAAACTCTTTCACTGATGCCTACCCAGTATCCACATTGGAACTGAAACTCTTTCACTGGTGCATACCCAATATCCACATTGGAACTGAAACTCTTTCACTGGTGCATACCCAGTATTCACATTGTAACTGAAACTCTTTCACTGGTGCATACCTAGTATGCACATTGGAACTGGAACTCTTTCACTGGTGCATATCCAATATCAACATTGTATCTGAAACTCTTCACTGATGTATACCCAGTATTCACATTGTAACTGAAACTCTTTCACTGATGCCTACCCAGTATCCACATTGGAACTGAAACTCTTTCACTGGTGCATACCCAATATCCACATTGGAACTGAAACTCTTTCACTGGTGCATACCCAGTATTCACATTGTAACTGAAACTCTTTCACTGGTGCATACCTAGTATGCACATTGGAACTGGAACTCTTTCACTGGTGCATATCCAATATCAACATTGTAACTGAAACTCTTCACTGATGTATACCCAGTATTCACATTGTAACTGAAACTCTTCACTGATGTATACCCAGTATCCACATTGGAACTGAAACTCTTTCATTGATGCATACCCAGTATCCACATTGTAACTGAAACTCTTTCATTGATGCATACCCAGTATCCACATTGTAACTGAAACTCTTTCACTGATGTATACCCAGTAT
>NW_013665643.1:771597-782242 GCF_000517525.1 Limulus polyphemus | reverse complement strand
TACCCAGTATTCACATTGTAACTGAAACTCTTCACTGATGTATACCCAGTATTCACATTGTAACTGAAACTCTTCACTGATGTATACCCAGTATCCACATTGGAACTGAAACTCTTTCACTGTTGCATACCCAGTATCCACATTGGAACTGAAACTCTTTTACTGGTTCATGCCCAGTAACCACATTGGAACTGAATCTCTTTCACTGGTTTATACCCAGTATCCACATTGGAAATGAAGCTCTTTCACTGATGCATACCCAGTATCCACATTGTACCTGAAACTCTTTCACTGGTGCATACCCAGTATCCACATTGGAACTGAAACTCTTTCACTGGTGCATATCCAATATCCACATTGTAACTGAAACTCTTTCACTGGTTTATACCCAGTATTCACATTGTAACTGAAACTCTTTCACTGATGCAGACCCAGTCTTCAGGTTGGAAACGAAGCTTTTTTACTGGTGCAACACTGCTACCTTGCTCAGCTGATAACAACGTCTTCACGTGAGTCTATCATAGTTACTCACATCCATTCCACACATTTCTTCTGAAAATGAGGTGATTCTGTTCTAGGTAGTGGATATGATATTGGCAGAACGTATCGCTTGGCATGTTCGTAGAACACCCTACATATGTCACCCTAATAATCTCTGTTAGCTGAGCCAATCATAAGAAGCAAAGCATGGGCAATAGCCGATTTGTATTCTCCCGTGACTGTAGGATCAGTCATCTTTCAAAAGGCCGATTGGCCAATGAAGGATAAAGAAGTCTAGAATGGCAACAACTAGAGAGTCAGAAGTGGTCAATTGCGAATTTTCCGAATTAAACCCAAACCACAGAAACACAATAATTTTGTAATATCTCTATAAAAAGGTACAAATAAATAAAGTTTATGATATAAAAGTACTATATGTTTTAAAAGGTATAATTCTTTTAGCTGCTTAACGTTTGTAGTCACTCTTAGACAAAATTGTAATGACATAAATATTATAGCCATTGCTAGTTACACAGAGAGAAAATGAAAAAAAAAAAACAACAACAAAACCTACGCACAGAGGGGTTCACTCCTGGCGGGAGTTGGGGGCTGAGTGAACCAAGAGATGAAGACGCTTCACGACTATAGAAAAAGCTATTTATGTAATATACTTTTGTGTTGTCTTATATTGTCGTCATAATTTCGGTTTGAATTTTTTCTTGGGGTAAAACTGCTCATCTGCGAACTGTTCATTAAGAGGTTCCCCTAGTGGATCGGCGATAAGTTTGTGGGCTTATAACACTAAAAATCTGGTTTCGATACCTGCGGTGGGTAGAGTATAGATGTCCTGTTATGTATCTTTGCGCTTAGCAACAAGACGATAAACACAATACATAAAAATTGTCCTTGCTCATACGAGTAGCTTTTATCGTCGTCAGCCTATATTAGCAAAATTAATTATATAATAATGTATTAATTGTGTAATAATGTATTAATTATATAATAATGTATTAATTATATAATAATGTATTAATTATAATGTAATAACGTATTAACTATGTAATAATGTATTAATTATGTAATAATGTATTAATTATGTAATAATGTATTAATTATATAATATTGTATTTTTGCTCGTTATTAACGGCTTTTTAAAAATACGAGATCAACAACTAAATGAATATTATCCTAACCACGTGTTAAAGGCGTAACTCCCACATGCAGAAAAGCTCATTGCATCTTTTGTAATATATAATAATTAACGTTTTCATTCTTGCAATTAAATAAAAAAGCTTCGAAACCTTTAGTTGTTAGGTAATAGTTAAGTAAATGATTGCCGTTGTGACCAATAGTTGCGAGTCCTGCTGCTGAATGAATGTTATTGTGTTCTAATATCGACCGCTGTAACTGAGAGAACATAGTCGTGACTGTTAGGTTAGAGCAAGAGATTTGTAATAAGAGAATGTCTTCGTGACAATATGTTAGTAAAACAAGTCCTGTAACTGAGTGAATGTCGTCGTGAATGTTAGGTTAGAGCAAGAGATTTGTAATAAGAGAATGTCTTCGTGACAATATGTTAGTAAAACAAGTCCTGTAACTGAGTGAATGTCGTCGTGACTGTTAGGCTAGAGTAAGAGATTTGTAATAAAGGAATGTCTTCATGACAATATGTTAGTAAAATAAGTCCTGTAACTGAGTGAATGTCGTCGTGAACGTTAGGTTAGAGCAAGAGATTTGTAATAAGGGAATATCTTCGTGACAATATGGTAGTAAAACAAGTCCTGTAACTGAGTGAATGTCGTCGTGAACGTTAAACCATTTAAAAGATATGAGTCAGCTAACAGAAAGACTTGGAAGTGACTGTAAGTTAAGAATACAAGCCCTAACACTGAAATTCATGGGGTCGTGACTGTTAGTTAAACATACGAGCCCTAACACTGAAATTCATGGGGTCGTGACTGTTAGTTAAACATACGAGCCCTAAACTGAAAATCATGGGGTCGTAAATATTAGTCAAAAATAAGAGCCCTAAAGCTGAAATTATGGGGTCGTGACTGTTAATTAAAAATAAGAGCCCTAAAGCTGAAATCATGGGGTCGTAAATATTAGTCAAAAATAAGAACCCTAAAGCTGAAATTATGGGGTCGTGACTGTTAATTAAAAATAAGAACCCTAAAGCTGAAATCATGGGATCAGAACTGTTAGTTAAACATACGAGCCCTAAAACTGAAATTCATGGGGTCGTAAATATTAGTTAAAAATAAGAACCCTAAAGCTGAAATTATGGGGTCGTGACTGTTAATTAAACAAGCGAGTTCTAAAACTGAAATCATGTGTTTGTGACTTAGTTAAAGAAAAGATTTCTGTAAGTGAATGAATATCATTATGACTGTTAGATAAAAATCCTCTATTGCAGTGAATATTGCTTTAGTTAAATTAAACCTATTAATATTGTAATTGCCCTCAACCAAAGGTAGAGCAATAATAATAAATCAAATGTAATAATAATTAACATTTGGGAAACAAAAAATAAAACAATATGCACGTCTAACGTTTGCGAAAGCTTTCCAATGCTTCCGAGCCTCTATACTCTATCCATATCTTATTAAGAGCCTTAACGCATAAGTGATGTTATTAGTATTATTCTATTCGGTTTCCATATAGAGCTACAATCCTCAATCATATCACATTATTGTAGTGTGTAAAGTCTGAGACAGACAGTTTTTGTATTACTGCAGCATATCAGTTTGTCGGCCACTACTGCCAATAGCCACATACCCCTTACACAGAGACGGTTAAAATTGCATGCTGCAACGGTAGTACCGCGATGCGGAGTTAAAGTCGCCGCAGGCAGTGCACACGACTAGAAACTCATCCATTTCGAGCTGTAGCAGCTCTGAGCGTGAACATTCAGATGAAGATGGTGAGAGGATGCGGAGAGCCCGAGCGTTTCTCTAGTAACAAGATCGCAGTGATGCAGCTATATTTAGACCACTTCTACAAGTAGGAAGTGAGAAAGTAGACAATCGCAGAGGCAGATACTCTCCTTGACTGATTAGGGTAAAGCAGGATGAGTACAAAGTATTCATATCCCCGTTTTAGGAGGAAAGAGAAAGTTCTATGTGTGGGTTTTGCCAGAAGAGGGAGCAGCTGTCTTTACTGGGCTCCTTGCTGGGGTGTTAGGCGGGACCTCACCACAGGGATTTTCTTACAATGTGCTGATGAACAAGAAAACCTGAAGAAATCCGACAAGAGAATGACTCAGTCTGTTAAGTGTGGTTTGCGTTTTCTCTGAGTTTAGATAGCTAAATATATATATACGATAAATGCATTAAATCTTGATGAAGTAAGGTTCAAATGCGTGAATGAATATACAGAGAATTATGTCTTTGGAAAAGTGTTCGTGGTGAAAAGGATTCTTAAACAAGAGGTTAGTTAATTCCAGTTCCATATTACTAAAATCTATACAATTATTTAACTGTAAAGGTTCATTAAGTCCACGACTTTCAAAGACTTGTGAATCCAAATGTAATTCTGAGAAATATTTCGGAACTCATAACAAAAACCCCCATTCACTTGGCTCCACTATATACAAACACAAGTATTTTAAAATCAAAACAAATTGATTTCACTTTCTAGCAATAATGATAATAATGTGAGTATAATTTAAGATGAGTTATCAATAATTTTTTACACTTAAGAATTATTCTATGCTTTTCAAGTTACGAACAAACTCACTTGGTCCCAGGGATCATCTCATAATAAACACGACAAATGTGACACTAATTACATAGGAGTATCATCAGAATAAAATAATATAAATTTATAACCATTTAAGAAAACAAATAGAGTTTTGAAATTAAGTCAAAATGGTTACTTTATACTTTAATTAAAAGCTTACGTTAAAATAAACGATACGATTGTGAGTTCTTTCATAATATACTTTACTGAAGGTGGGGGGAAGTGACAAGACAAGGTTACAAAAGATTCAACTGTGTTATTTTTTTCATAGTACAATCAAGCTACCGGTTATGTTAATAGATGCAAGAAAAAGAAAACAGTGCTCAGGTGAGAAAGCTTTGGTGATAAGAATAGACGCTTGGAAAAAATAAAGACAGCCTCACGACGTTGGATAGAAATGCTGAGTAACAGCTAGAATTTGTTATTTTATAGTATAAGAGCGTGCCAACAACCGGTGCCTCATGGTAACAGTAGTACGTACTGTGCACACTAAACAGAATCCTTTATTACACCGCTAGAGACCAGAGGCTGAAATGTGTATAAATATCTTCCAACCCCAACGTTAGTTAAACATCTAAGTGTAATTTGATGAAGATATGGTTTAACTGCCAAATATTGAAACTTCTATTTTTGAAGTCAAAACGTATTAGTTTGTACAAAGAACTAAATATACTGTTGTCGATATAAAAACCAAGCAGACATGTAGAGGTACGTGTGTATTCAAAAATTTATCATTCCTACGTCTCTGTTTTTTTTTTATATTGTATATAAACGTTATTTGCTCATCGTGCTTTCACGATGTCACGTATGATACCGTTAACACTAGCCATACGTCATACTTAACTAAGCCAGTCGATTTCTCTGGAGAGAATTATAAACAACAACAACAAGAATATTGTAAAGTGTCTTTGCCACTTTACCATTGAACAGTTAAAAGTATGATCTAGGAATATTAAATGAATAAAAAACCCTGTAACCCGAGCGCTTTCGAAAAGTGGTCCTTTCTTCTTCAGGGGCAAACCAAGAATGTTAAAAGTACTATAACAGGGATAACTTTACTAAAATTTTCTATGATTACAATTCGCATCGAGGTGTATTATTAATTTTATATAGATAATGGCACAGTAAACTTAGATTATAGCAACACGGTGGTATTGTTCAACATGTCATAACTCCATAATTATTTGTTGTTTATTGAGTTTTTATTCAACAATATAACATATTACAATTCCTTATTGTTGTTATTTTTTTTTGTTCTGTGAGTTCCGTGTTCAACAATACAACGTGCTTCAATTCCGTGTTCGTTTGTTGCTTATTAAGTTTTATGTTCAGCAGCAATATACATCGTTTACAATTTCCTGTTTTTTGTTGTTTATCGAGTTCCACATTCAACAATATACAACATGTTTTAATTCTGACGAAATTTGGTTGAATTGGATTCTCTATAATTGTGTTTCTACAACAGGCGGTTGTCGTCCGTTCAACCAACTTTTATCATGAATACCCTGCTTAAGCAATCTCTCAAAGAATGTTTCAATTCTATATTTTTTCTGTTTATTAAATTAATATTTCAGCAATACAAAATGTAATAATTTCCATTGTTTCCGTTTTTTATTGAGTTCCATATTCACTAAAACAACATATTACAGTTCTTGATTTTCTTGTTGTTTATTGAATTTCATGTTCAACAATACGACACGTTACAATCCCTATTGTTATTGGTGATTTCAGCGAATAACATGATTTTGAAATATAAAAGTCTATGCTTAACATAAGAACTAATTGTATACCTTTGTGTATCAAAAGCAACAGAACTCTAGACACTGTATAAAAATATTTTCTGACAGAAACTTCTATCCAGATAACACATTGTAAACATAAACTTTACTTTAATGAGATTCAAATAGGTCTGTCTGCTCATAGTGATTTATTTCATCGTGAGAATTATTGCTCCTATCGTTCGTGTAATGATTACAAAAACAAAATCATCGTAATGCACCAGAGTCATATTACATATATATAAGCACAAAAGCATGTGTCATATGGAAGATAAACGTACAAGTACCATCGACTGACCGCGAATGTTATTTTCAAAGGTATTTATGCATAATGTTCATGTCTCACGGGTTAAATAAATACTATCAGAGACGCTCGGATTTGTTTAGTACAAAATATCACATGTTAAATAAAACTAGATTCACGAAGCCAAAGGCCTGGCTTGGACTGGTGGTTAGGGCAGTTGACTAGCACTGTATGGGCTTGAATCCTCTCACCAAACACGTGGGAGCATTATAATGTGACTGTTAATTCATTAATAAAAGAGTATCCCAAAAGTTGGTAGTAGGTGGTGTTGACTAGCTTGCATTCCCTCTAGTCTATCACTTCAAAGTTAAGGATAGCTAGCGCAGATAGCCCTCGAGGAGTTTTGCACTAAATTCAACAGACAGACAATCACAACACCAAAACCCAAAATTAAACATCAGTTGAAAACGGACAGTTCAACTCCGACAAAAGAAGTGGGTGGGGAGGTTTTCCAAATATCTTATCTTATACTCCTTCCAAAGAGAAAGAATCGCAGAAACTATCTCTTAAATTAAATCATTTGAACTTGTCTCTTGCTAATTCTTACAAATGTATTCCGCAATATTTACTTAATCGCGTAATTGTAAGTTTTTAGTTATCGTTAAACACTTGTATCAATAATCTAAGTTTGAAAATACTCTATCCTAGTGTTAGTCAAATTAGTTCAACTATTTCTAATTATTGTCTAACTCAGTTTTTTTGTTTTTGCTTTTTGGCAATTTAAATTAATACATATTAATTGGACACTTTCTCCTCTAGCTATATAAAATGTATTCCAACAGAATATTTCATATAAATCTTTTAAAGCAAAACTTCTTTTAGGAAAAAGGTCCTAAAGTGCTTGTTTAAATTTCCATCACAACTGCTGTGAAACTCATAGGATTGAGTTGGATAAATAGTAAACGGGTCTTCAAATTTACATTTTCAATATACACCAAAAAGGTTTGTTTTCTTTGTTTTTGAATTTCGCTCAAAGCTACACGAGGGCTATCTGCGCTAGCCGTCCCTAAGTCAGCAGTGTAAGACTAGAGGGAAGGCAGCTAGTCATCACCACCCACCGCCAACTCTTGGGCTACTCTTTTACCAACGAATAGTGGGATTGACCGTCACATTGTAACGCCCCCACGGCTGAAAGGGCGAGCATGTTTGGGTTGACGGGGATTCGAACCCGCAGATTGCGAGTCGAGCGCTCTAACCACCTGGCCATGCCGGACCCACCAAAAAAAAAGGAAACCCGATTTTTTTTAAGAAGACTTCTCGCAAAATATTAAATAGATACAACATTCTTCTAATGGAGTGGCGACTGCATCATGGTCATAATAGACACTTTCGTTGCAATTAACAAAAAAACATTCGTTTCCTTGGCTGTCCAATAACAACAAAATATATGTATATATAATGTTTTTACAAAGCTGTTAAAATGACGCTGAAAAGAATAAAGGAGCATAAGTAAAGTTAAGTATTATAAACTGGTAATGGCCAAGATATTTAATGCTTATATTTCTTGAGATTTCTATTATTGTATTAATAGGAAATATTTAGAACACTTTACGCTCCATCAACCGTTTCTCCCCTCAAAACTTGTTACTACTAACTCGTTATTTCTTTACTTTTACGTGATGATTATTACTACTCACGCAAATAATCCATCTGTACCACATGAGCTGTGGAGTGTATTAAAAAAATAGAGCTTGGGGAGGGAACGGCTGTACATATCGACTGCTGTGTCTTTAATAAATATGGTTGAAACATACGTGTAAATCATGATGTAAACACAATATTTACTTTCAATGGCAGCTTTACGTTAGAGTCAGCTGTTTTAGTGCTATACAACAACTGAAGAAATAAGTATTCTTCCGTGGATCTGGTAATGAACTAGTGTTAACACTTTTAATAAAATAAAATTATAATGGAATTATCGTCTGTTTTTTTTGTTTTTTTTAAGTTAGGTTACTTGTCTGGGCCTGAGAGAGAAAATGAGATCAGACACATACTGAAGCTAGCGTTTCTATAATACATACATTTTCGGGTCAGTCACCTGCTGGTGCCTAATGTATGACGGGAGAGAAAGTAAAAGAAGCGCGCACAGGTTGTGATAAAAATAATAATCCAGTGATTACTAATGTGAAATTATAAAAGATTATATATGTATACAGCGCATTTTACTCTAAAAAAAAAGGGCGAGTCTATCAGTTAACATATCACTGCGCGTTCTTAACAAACAGAGATTTGAAAAAGGAAAAAAAAACAGATCAAAAAAGTAAATAAATTATTAACATTCAGGATTTTTATGCTACTCAATTATAAAAAAAAGTTGATAAAAAACCACGAAAATATTTTTGCCATCCTTTCAACATTCTGTCAAATGGGCAATCATTTTTAACTAAAGATTAAAACCCATAACAACACATACAATGCAGGATTACCGTTCTAACAGTGGAGTGCTGTAGCATTTTCATAAGTGTTCCGAGAACAGCGCAGTTTCCTATTGTTATGTTAGTCTTAGTGTCACAGCAAATGCAGCGTTATGATAGTCATTGCTTTATAAAATTCAACATAGTACTGGATATTCATATATATATTAAGGTTATACTGCAAAAACACTTGTGTTAAAACTTGTGGTCTGTTTAAATAGTTTGAACACAAGTTCAATTTTAAAATAACGCAATTATCGTGAGCAACCAAAACAGAACACAAACGTGTTGGCTGATGCATAGTCTTCGTGCTGAACTTTATGTAATCTACATGCGTATAACAATATCAGTAAATTAAGACATTTCAACGAAATAAGATTAAAAACAGTATGTGAAAAATTACCTTCAATGAAGAAGGATTAGTTAAAACTGGAATTCAATACTAAAATGTGACTTCACAACAACAACGGTGTAGTTAAATAAATATTATTTTGAATTGAAAACCGCAAGTCATTTGTTTTGTTTGAAAATATACGCACACAAAAAAAAAACAACATTTGTTTTCATATCACTGCAACAATCAACTGTGTTTTAGTTCATACAAGTCTGTGTTTGTTGTTTGAAAATAATAAAGTTTGTATTAATTTATAACATAATTTTTGGGTTCAGTGTGTGTTGGAACAACGCATTGACCCGCAGGAAATATAAACAGCCGCCATATCTCCTGAAATATGTTTAATTAGGATATCCTGATATGAATGGATATTTATACATTGAGATATTTCACAAATAGATTCTGCATCCAGTGCGCTGGATGCAATCCTCATAATAATGCTCTCATCCTTCACAGTTCATGGCACTATGAACATGCTACCCTCCAGAACAATATTCCGTCACCATTTTAAAACTACAATAAATTATAAAACATTTGTTAACACTTCAGCTCTGACAGCCTTTATACCAAGTGAACTGCTGCCGGATATTCTTGAGAGCATTGTATGGTTCTCATATGCCATGGTTAGGGCGCTCGCCTCGCAGTCTGAGGGTCGCGGGTTCGAATCCCTGTCACACCAAACATGCTCACCCTCTCTGCCGTGGAGGCGTTATAATATGGCGGTCAATCCCACTATTCGTTGGTAAAAGAGTAGCCCTCGTGTAGCTTTGAGCGAAATTCAAAACAAACAAACAAACTCATATGTCAACAGATATTCATAAAAAGCTCATTGCTCAGATGTCAGAAATGCTGCATGATCTCATTGGATGCAGTAAAGTCATTGTAAATTTGTTGTAAAGGCGGTTCACAGTACTTTTTTCAAATTTTTAACATCTGAACGTAGTAGTAGCTAGCAAGTAAACCCCATTAAAGATGTAGTTTATTTCAAGGTTAAGTTTTTCACCATTTTACCAAAACGTTCAGCGATGGACATTGAAACTAACACTTGAATGTCTGCTATTAATAAATACTCAATATGGGCACAAATGTCAAAGTGTTTATTCTGTTTTATGACCAACACTTTACGAGATACAACTAGTCCCAAAACCCAAAAGAATAAATTTTTAAAACAAATACAAAAAAAGTGAAATTGGGTTTCAACGATGAATTAAGTGCTACAAAAATTTGTATCTGTGTCAGCGGTATGTCTGCGGACTTACAACGCTAAAACCCGGGTTCCGATACCCGTGGTGGGCAGGGCACGGGTAGCCCATTGAGTAGCTTTGTGCTTAATTCCAAACAAACAAACACATTGTTCACAATAAATGTGTCCAACCATTTGATCTTATAAAACATTTTCCAAATCAGACATGTGATTAATAGCATTTACACGCATAAGTATCAACAAAAAGGGCCCGGCATGGCCAGGTGGATAAGGCGCTCGACTCACAATCTGAGGGTCGCGGGTTTGAATCCGCATCCCACCAGCCGTGGG
>NW_013665643.1:762024-770921 GCF_000517525.1 Limulus polyphemus | reverse complement strand
CAAACAAACAAACAAACAATCAACAAAAGGAAGGATAATTTTTCATGAAAAAGTCTATTTTAAGCACCAAACTACTGCAACAGTATCCAACCCATTCTACCTATTATTTCCAATATTTGTAATAAAACGAACATAAATTGATTACCCGATTCTTTCCTTCTTGTCTTCATTAATGAATTCACCACAGAGGAAGGAAGGTATGACTTCTTCTCGAAAGCGCTAAGGTTATCAATTTTTTTAGTTTGCGTCATTCGAATATATATCTTCTGTTCTCGCAGAAGGTAGAGTCACTGTTGCTATATTTGTTTGTGAAGTCAGTCAGCAGTGTTCTCGCAGAAGGTAGAGTCACTGTTGTTATCCATACTACAATATGTGTTCATATAAAAATATGTTTGTTTGTAATTAAACACAAAGCTACACAATAGGCTATCTGTGCTCTGCCCACCACTGGTATCGAAACCCAGTTTCTAGCGTTGTAAGTCTTCAGATATACCGCTGTGCCACTGGAGAGGGGAGGGCATAAAAATCGGAATGACGACTACATACTTTTAAGCACTTAATGACATATCATATCGTAACTACTAGAAGATGCAAAATATCTAATAAGTTTTAAATCAGTGTATTTTTCAAATAAATAAAGAGTCTATCTCTGCTTGATAAGGTAAACGGAAAATTCTTCCCATTCAGTAAAAATATTTTCGCCACTACAGTGTACTAGAGAATAAATTTCACAACTTCAGTATGATTGAATCTTCTACGTATAACAGGTTTAAGTGTGATAATTTCGCGCAAATTCACACATACCGATACGTTTAGCGTGAACTAAGAGGGGGGTATTCATTAAAAAATTATATCGTTTTTGTTTTCGCACTTAAATTTTTCTTCACATAAATTTCGGAATTTTCACTATGCTTATCTTAGCAGAACATCTAAACTTACGAAAACGTTTATTCTAATTATTATAATGACGTTTCAATCAGTATTCAATTCACAAAAAAATGCTGTTTGACCTGTTTTTGTATTCACTAACCAAACGATATAGCAATGAAACAGAAGTTACGATTGCATTACTTTAGGTATCTGGTGGTTTCAAAATTGATGTAATCCACCAACTGGCAAACAAATCTATATATTTCAACAAAATGAGTAATAAGGAAATCTTTAATAGCCCAAGATTATACCAAGAAGACCATAAGGCAACAAGAGAAGTATGAACGAAATATCTATCTAGCCAATCATCAGATACTGCTCTACAACTCTGCCTCACTCTTAAATAATGCAGTAAAGCACGTTTTACAGGGGTATAAACATTCTGGGTACTGTTATATTAATCTAAAATGGCTGAACGTTAGAGAAATAATCTCAAAACGGCAGTGCGAACTATCAGATAAATGAAGTGCAGCTGTGACGGTATTCCTTAACAGAATTAGATCCAGCAGGTCTTGTAAAAAATAAGTGATTAATGTTTAGTTTTTAAATCGTTCAGAGAGCAGAAAATTCGATCAATTAAATTCTCTTCTTAATCTTCTTTTTCTTTTTTTACGAAGCGCTGGAATGACTGTGAACTTATTTATATTTAAGAATACCACTTTCTTTTACTTAATTAAAGTTTATAACTAGCTGACTTTTCAGAGGATAAGAAGAGTGGATATGAATCTCTTATCTGGGAAGAAAACTGACTATGCTAAGCTTTAGCTGGCTGAACCCGGGCCAAATTATTTCATTGTTCTGACATTTGGTCCCCTTCAACCAGCTGTAGTTAGCATTATTCTCAACCTAATGACTACATCATCTACCAGTTGATATCCAGCTCCAACCGGATTAAAAAGCAGCACTGAAATTTTGAAAAACTACGTCAATCATTCACTGGGAAAGGATTCCAGCGACTTCTACAATATTAGATTAAACCAAGTTAGGCTTCAATTATTTAAAATATATATATATAGTATTCAGTAGCGTAAACCAAAGCCCTGTGATATGCCGCGAATACTGTTAATACGTGTTCAATTGAATCGTTTGGACAACTGTATTAATGCTACTCCCCCTTAATTACATCGGAAATGAAGTGAATTAGAAGACTTCAAACACAATTGATGCACAATGACTATTAGTATTTTAAGTAAATAAAGTCCTATTTACTCCTTGGACAAAAGTAGACGTAATTTGTCTGTAGTTTAATAGATACCAAACTTTGTAGCAGGATGAGATAATATTGTATAACAATGTAGACATTTTATATTTATAAATTTTGTAATTTGTTTAATTTAGATGTTATCTAAAGGGTGCATGATGTTAAATTCAAGCAAGTCCTACAAATATCTAGAACAAGTGTGGATTATAAATACGACGTTCCGTGAAGCATAAGAGGCTAGTTAGAAAGAGAGTTGAAAGATTGTGTAGGAGACAGGTGAAGTTTATTTCAAAATAAAGCGTTGAATCAGTCAGTTTGTTATTGTGAAGTATTCGGATCTGCCAACAAAAGAACAATCCACAAGACTTGGTGTCAGAAGTGGGTTTTTATTTTTGGTGAAAATAAGATAGAACTTTAATAATTGAAGACGACGACCACGAGGTCAAACAGTGAGAGCAAAGCATTACTTGGGATAAATAAGTTGTTAAAACAAGGTCAAGAGAAAGGATACAGAACCAGAAGAAAGGAACAGAGGAGTGGAAGAAAGAGATAGAAAAATAAAAGTTCAAAAAGAAATATATAGAAAATTAAAAGAAGAACAGGAAAAAAAAAAGGTAATGATTAAAAGAAGACATTTACAGGTAAATAACAGGTCAAGAAGAAAGAGATAGAAAATTAGAAGAAAGGGACAGAAGATTAGAAGAACGTGAAGGAATTCAAAGGAGGAGTTAGAAGAAACAGGCCTACTATTTAAAGAAGAATTTAAGTCAAAAACAAATCTGGTTGAAGACAAGATCAATGAAGCTATAGGAGACATGTAGAGGGATTACAAAAACAAGTTTGAATAAATGTAGAAGGATATCAAAAAGTATAGCAAGACTGTGATGATAAAATGTAAGATGTACAAAAAGCCACGAACGAAGTAAAAAAGGACATCAACACATAGAATAAAGCATATTCAAAGAAAATACCTTAATAAGCAGTTATCCAAAAGGTGAAAGTTAAAACAAAAACGTTGCCGTGTTTATGTTTTGTAATTAGCAAATATTTTATACTAAACAATTCAAATCATTATAAAAATTTAAACACAAAAAAAGCTAAATTTTTATCGGCCTAGCAATAAGACTTTTTAAGCCTAACAAACATTGGTTAAGATATTGCTAAGCTGTAAGAGTTTTTGACACGTTCCTCTTCGTCCCCACTTGCACAGCAGTAAGTCTGCAGACTTATAACGCTAGAAACTGAGTTTCGATACCCGTGGGGGCCACATTATGTAGCTTAGTGCTTAACGACAAACAAGCATTCATCTTAATTGGTATTTTAACCAGAATTATGTAAAAGAAAAACTTGAAATTTATTTGTTATTTGTCGTAAGTCACTGCATAATAGTCCTTCGTTGAATGGCAGAACCCATCAGCTGGACTGGAGTTATGGGTACTAGTGTGGCCCAATGGTTAGCGTGCCGGATTGTGGATCCGAGGTTCCGTGGTTTGCGTCTCGTTATCGTCGAAAAAAAATCGCGCTTCGCACTGTTTTTTTTTTTTAACGTGAATACTTTACAGGAGTGATGGTCAAATCATAATAGTCGATTTGAGTATTTCACAAGTTGGCGGTGTGTAGTGTTGACTAGCTACTTTCTCTTTAGTGTATCATTTCAAAGTCAGAGACGGCTAGCGCAGATAGACCTTGATTATATTTGCGCGAAATTCAACAGACAAAGAGCTGGATGTATGACAGATAAATGCATGTCTGAAATGCTATTGCTATGCAGTAAAAGTAACATATTGCTGTAGCGTAAAATGCTTAAGCTATGAAGTATTTAGGCCTAATAAAAGTGATTAAAATCAGCTGTGCTGCAGACGTACAGGAATAATTAAGAAAACTGTCAGTATTCAAGAGTTATTTTAAGGTAGTACATTGCCCTACACATGAACTTCAATGGTAATATTTCTTCATGTAAATGAAGAAGTAAAAAATCTGTAAACACACTGCTCGAAAGAGACGAATTACAACAATATTTATTCCAGAAAAATTTTGAAAAAATGGCGGACTGTGATAACAAGAATCACTGAATCAGGCTTACAACTGGATAAACGTTGTTGATCACAAGAATAAACAATCAATTATAATGATAAAGTTTCAGCAAAACGTTTCTAATATGATAACTTACATTAATAAAGATGATTTGATATTATACACCTTGGATGATATTGATTGCAATAGTTTCCAGCACATTGAAATAGAAATGAGTAGATTAAAACAACAAACCTTTTAGTACAGTACTGTGGCTGGTTACAACAATTAAATATTTCGTTATATTATTGTAAAAATTATGCTTAGCAACAATTGAGAATTAAGCGTATGTTCGTAGAAATAACTAGCTGGAGTACCCGTCCCCTTCATGCCAAAGTAAAGATCCATCAACAGAGGGCGAAGTAGTGGTAAAAAAAACACCCATAAAAACTGCAAATCGCAATATGCAAAACTGTAATTTTGTATGTATCTCCCTAGGGACCCAACAAATTTTCATGCCAAATTTGGTGAAGATCCATTAAGAGGGGGCGAAGAAGTAATAAAAACGCGAAAACGACCATAAAAACCGAAAAATGCGGAACTGAAAATTTGTATGTATCTCCCCATAGAGCCAATGAATCTCCATACCAAATTTGGTGAAGATCCATTTAGAGAAAGTGAAGTAGTGGTAAAAAAATGCAAAACGGCCATAAAAACCGCAAAATGCAAAATTGAAAATGTTTATGTACCTAGCATAGACCTAATAAATCTCCAAACCAAGTTTCGTGAAGATCCATCCACACCCTGCGAAGTAGTTATATATACATACATCAGACAGTACTATTATATTTATATAGATTAAAGTAATACTGAACATTCCAAATAATGTACTAGTTGACGTACAACTCACGGGGAAGACATGGGCTTAGGGGGAGGAGGAGAAGGGCATATCCGATCACTGACCCCGCATGTCACTCCCCAGTGTGCAGTGTGCCCTACAGATTTAGTAGAGGGCAATAGAAGAGCACGGGGAACACAATAGAAGCCTCTGGAGGAGCAACATATGGGTCAGATTAGAACAATGATAACTCCATGTCACTTCTGGTTGGGGGGCCTAAGGGTATATGTGATGTTGGTTTGGGATTTGTCAAAAACTGTAGGTGTGAAAAGTGGACACAAAAACACACATAGACGACACTTCTGATTTATGTATATAACTTACCGTATAAGTTACGGAATCACAAAAATAAATATTCCAGTACATTCTATGAAAATTAGAGTCTACATTATTAAATATATTTACAAATTATTTTACTCTATAAACTTGATGGACTTACAAAAGTAAACTCACCAGTACGTTACTGCACATGTGATGGGTTATAAAAATACATATTCTAATTCATCCTTATAAAATACAAATATTAAGTTGATAAATATCCTTGCATACCATGATGGGTTGAGTAACAGAACATAGTAAGTAATCATGTTGATGTATAGGTTATTATTAGATTACGGACATTCTTATACTATTGCAATTTGAGTAGCTATAGTGAGGCATGTTCTAGCATCTTTTTTTCTTTTCTTAAATCAGAGTTATCGATCTGAAGAAACGCTGACCGGAAAATGTTCCTATCTTGCCAATAAGAACAGTCTCGACCTCGACACCAGGTAATTACAGCACGCTGTTGTAAAGGTGATAGATGGCAGTGTTAACAATTTTCTATGTTACCCCGGCGAAGTGATAAATTACAGCAATAAACATTCCGAAACAATGCTGTGAAAATGATGGATGGTAATATAAACATTGTCCTATTAATGTGTAAAAATGTAATAAATTATGCGTATGCATATATAAATACACTGATAAACACTCTTATACATTTCATCTGTTATGAATTACTAAGTTAGATTAACAAAACTTATGAACTGTCGTGAAATAATTAAATAAAAATGTCCAAAAGCAGTGAAGAGTTATTACAAACGTTTCGCTTATAAAAACATCGTGGCATATCTCTAATAAGAATATCAAAATATATAACTTTTAAGTAGCAGTTAATTACCTTGTTTTAAAAGATGAGTTGTCTCTATGAAGAAATATAATGCCTGATTTGACTATCCACCGACTAAATTTTCTGATTTGAATCTCGCTAGGACTGATTCATATCTACCTCTTATATATATTCCAGCTTACATTGCAACTTTTGGCGGTTTTATGTAATATGAAATGTTCTATATTGCTTAAGCCACCTTTAAATATTGTACTTCACGGAAAACAAGTTGTTGTAAATTATATTTTTTTATGTTGGGATTTATTTATTAGATAGAGAAAGCTGCGGGTCGTAAACGATGATATAAGCTACCTTGAAATTTCAAAAATTTGAAGTCAGTTTTGTTCCAGCACATTCGAAAGGAGATTATGAATACGAGATAGTTGTGAAGTGTGTATTATTATTATCCTCAAGATAGATATAAAGTTATTTCAAAATAAAGAGTGAACCAGTCAGTGTGTTAGCTATCGCGGCTACTTTGTACAAGTTGATTTGTTTTACCTTAGTTAACGTCATTTATAACGTAGGTTTACAGCAATTTACGACAGCGTACAAGTGTTCAACTTCAAACTTGTAGAAACGTTAAAAAATAAAATAAAGCAATTTACTATCGTTATATGGACTAGACTTGTGTTATTTTCACTAAATAATTTAAAAAACCGTCAGCGAGAGAGCTATGCTACAATAAAGTCATTAATACAGAAATTAGAGAGTTTTGGGTCATGCTTTAGTTTGATGGTTTATTTAGTCAAAATAAAGTACTTTTATTCAAAAATATATATTTAAGGCAACGAATTTGTAAAAGAAAAAATAAGGAGATCAGACTTTTTGTTTCCGTTTTGGAATTGAATATCTAATCATTTTTTTTTAAACTTTAAGATAACATAAGCTTCACACGATCTTCGCGCTGTTTAGTTTCTTGGTGTCGTTCAGTTTTAACTCCTGGTCCAATTCGACTTTGTAAGAAATTCGAATTCTTGTCTGTCTTCTCATGAAAATTATGTCTTCGGGCCTAATCCTGCTACATATGGTAGAATTCTACATTTCGTTCGTATAATTCTCAGAAAGAAAATTTTTCACCACATCTATCCTTACTGCAATCCTTGAACAAAATGATTCACACGAGGCAACCTTCCTGTGTAGAAATCCTACAGTTAGCGGAAACAATATTACGTTATGTTGTCGTGTTTCAAGTTCTTTAGAAGCAGAGAACATCCACTCATTTCAGTATATGTCACATTAAGAAACAAACGGCTACAATTAATTCGATAGTAACAGTTGAATTATTTAGCGTACAAAAGGGTGTGTTCAAAGCATCGTCAACTAAGGAGTTATTTACTGATCTCTCTCTTTCTTGCTTATTCCAATGCAGTATAGTTATGTGAAGATGGTTACATTAACATGTTATCTATTGCGCATAGCTCGATTGTACTTTCTTGAAAAACCATAAATGCATGCATGTATTTATATAATAATTACTATCAATTTATAAACTGAGAAGCTTAGACCTAATAAATGCAGAAATATATTCATATTCTAGAAAGTCTGCAATATAATGTGCAAAGACAAGGCTCTGTGAAACTTAAATAGAGACATAATTGTGAGTGCTCATTTAGATAAATGCTGAATTTAAAGCTTATAGAAACGTTAAAGAATAAATATGGTAATTTAGTATCGTTATTTGGACTGGTCGTTGAATTCTGTTTCACTAAATAGTTTAAAATAACCTTCTAAAGAGAGAACTATGTTACGAGAAAGTCATTAATATAGAAACTGCAGAGTCTTGAATATTATCTCAAAACCAGTCCTAACAAATACTTATCTCAAAATCAGTCCAAACAAATACTTATCTCAAAACCAGTCCAAACAAATACTTATCTCAAACCAGTCCAGACAAATACTTATCTCAAAACCATTTCAGAGAATGCTTATATAAAAACCAATTTAGACAATACTTATCTCAAAACCAGTCCAAACAAATACTTATCTCAAACCAGTCCAGACAAATACTTATCTCAAAACCATTTCAGAGAATGCTTATATAAAAACCAATTTAGACAATACTTATCTCAAAACCAGTCCCGAAAATATTTATCTCAAAACCAGTCCAGCCTAATCCTTATCTCAAGACCAGTCAAGACAAATACTTATCTCAAAACCTGTCAAGACAAGTACTTATCTCCAAATCAGTCCAAACAAATACTTGTCTTAAAACCAGTTCAGACACTACTTATCTCAAAACCAGTCCAGACGCTACTTATATCAAAACCAGACCGGACACTACTTACCTCAAAACAATTCCGGACACTACTTATTATAAATGGAAATGTAAAACTTGTTTTAAGTGGTGCCTAGAGCCCAAACTATTGACAGTTGTAACTGGGAATGGGTGAAGTAATAGAAATCGTATGTGACGGATTTATTACTAAATATTTATTTTAAAATCGATGTTTGCTTAAATTAAATGTATATTTAAAAATGTACATAACTTATACTGTTAAATATGTATGCAAAACTCCCGCCTATTGTCTAGAGTTGTAGAACATTCTCGACTGTAAGAATCAAAAAAGAGTATATATTATTGGGTTGCTGTAATTGGTGTGCTATAAACTTCGTAAGCTATAACTGTGATTAACGCTTATTAATCGGGAAACTACAGGAATGTCTATAAATTTTGGAACATTACAAACTATTAAATTTCAGTG
>NW_013665643.1:759431-761075 GCF_000517525.1 Limulus polyphemus | reverse complement strand
CGAAATTAACTCGCTCATCGTCAACTCTTGATAAGATATCAAGGAAGTTCCAGACTACAAAGAATACTTAATAGTGACTTGTAAGTTTGTAAAAACTTTTGTATATAAATCATTGTTTGTAATAACTATTCGTAATAAACTGTTATTGTAAACTGTATTGTTGTTTGTATATTAGAATATATTTGTATTAAAAAAGAAAACTGTGTGTATCAAGCTTGTTGGCAAATATCAAAAATGGGATATAAATCGGCATTTATTTAACTACTAAATCTAAATTACAATTTCCTGGTATAGTCACTAGAGTAAAAATATAGAAAAGACCGTATGAGGCACTTAACCCTACTTTTGTTGTTCGATCGTTGTAAGATTAAACCATGATTATGCTGGAATTCAGCGAGGAAACAATGTACCAATCTTACAAGTCACCTTAATTCATCATGTAGAATTTTTGACACACCGAGTCTAGGTTTGCACCGAATTGTGGTTCAACTTGATATTAGATTGAAATATTGATAAAGTGACCATTCAGCAGAGTAATGTGCAAGAATATCAAGAGTATAAATTCTCTAACCAGGAGTCTTTTACTGTGAAGAAAACAAGAACACTACAATTTATTGTTAAATTCTCTAACCAGGAGTCTTTTACTGTGACGAAAACAAGAACACTACAATTTATTGTTAAACTCTCTATCCAGGAGTCTTTTACTATGAAGAAAACAAGAACACTACAGTTTATTGTTAAATTCTCTAACCAGGAGTCTTTTACTGTGAAGAAAACAAGAACACTACAATTTATTGTTAAATTCTCTAACCAGGAGTCTTTTACTGTGAAGAAAACAAGAACACCACAGTTTATTGTTAAATTCTCTAACCAGGAGTCTTTTACTGTGAAGAAAACAAGAACACTACAATTTATTGTTAAATTCTCTAACCAGGAGTCTTTTACTGTGAAGAAAACAAGAACACTACAATTTATTGTTAAATTCTCTAACCAGGAGTCTTTTACTGTGAAGAAACAAGAACACTACAATTTATCGTTAAATTCTCTAACCAGGAATCTTTTACTGTGAAAAACAAAACAAAACACTACATTTTATTGTGTTTCTATCAAGCTCCAACTTTTACCAAAGCTCGAGGAAGAAAACATCACCACTATTTAATATAACTGGTATTACATTAAAATTGGTTTTATATGTCATACCAGATAGCACGTATTAGTGGAAAAAATTTTATTTTCACATTTTTTTCTTATCTTTGAACTGACAATCATATTACACTTTTCCACTGCATCTTCTTCTTTTTACTTTCGCGATCATTTATTATACTTTGCAATTCGTTTGGCGAGTGAACAGTTTTCTAAAACAAGTTTATCATCTGCAAGATTTCTTGGGTAACGGTTAATAACATGAAACACAGCTTCTTTTAGGCTACGCCAAACTCAAGATTATGCATTGAAATGTTTACTTCTTAATTTATCTGATTTTCTTAGGGTGAACTGAAACATAAGTGAATTAATTGTTCAGTTAACAGTTTGTTTTTATTGTTGTTGTTTTTTAACACACAAAATAGATATTAGAAAAGTGATAGTACTTCATAGCAAATTAAAAGATGTGCACTATAAGTGTTTCACTGCCATGAAACGTAG
>NW_013665643.1:747087-758814 GCF_000517525.1 Limulus polyphemus | reverse complement strand
TTCTATTTCATTAACTTTTAAGTTGTTTTTTTCTCCTTTGCCTATGATGACGTACGTTTGCTTGTTTTTTTTTATTCTTTGGAGAAAATTAAATTTTTCTTTTTTTTTGTGTGTGTGTGTGAACACCCATCTTTATGTGTTTCTCAGCATTACACATTGATACAGTGATGTGTTGATACGTTCTTGTACATTTTCTGGTTTTGAAAGACGAATCTCCGATTTTGGTATGATTTTGAGTTATAAATGTGAATTGACGTATATTCTTCATGTAACTTTCTTCAACTCTCGAAACAAGAGCTATCTGGTCAATGACATTCAGTTAGAAGCTGTATCATTGCTACAGTATCGAGATTATTTAGCCTGTATAACAAGTACTAGGTTAGTGGTATAGATCAAGTTGTTTTGAATAGTTTCAACTGCCCTGGAATAAATTTAACATTTTATTAATTAAAACTTGCGAGAAGGTAACATTTTGACCAATTATTGTAATAGGTATTAATTCAACGCTCAATTCCGTTGCTGTGAAAATACGCTAAAAACACATAAGTAGCTTAATAATAGCAGAGTATAAGTTTCCTAAACACCTTAGAAATGAGTAAAAATATGTCCTTTCCTAAATACGTTTAATAAGTATACAAACATATAAGTGCCCGAAATACTACAAAAATTGCTGCAAAGGACAGGCATAATCACCTAAAGTTTATATGTAGATAGACACAGACGCATTCTGAAGTACTACAGAAATAAAAAAAAACAGAAATGCTCTCAGTACTTTAATAATACTATGAACATAGAACTGTCTTAAATTGAAATGAACTTCATAAAGGTTCCTTCTACAGTATTCTGGGTAGCACTGGAAACAGTTATAAACTTCAGTAGCCATACTAAAATGACTTTAAACATTTAAAATTGGCATGTCATTGTTCAGAAACAATATATGTTTTGTACATGTTTTATGTATTTAAGTTCTGTAATTACTTGGAAACATCAAGTTAATATTTTTGTATCTATCCTTAAGTATTGTTAAATTCATGATTTGTTACGACTGATAAAGCCCACTGAAACTTGACTAAGCCTACTTTTGACAGTGGTTTATTTCTTGTTTAGAAACTTTCTTTAGACCCGGTGTATGATGCTCATTTCGAACGTTTTGTTTGATAACCCTTTGTCATCGAAGTTTAAAATCACCAGAGGAAATGAACATTAAAAACAAATGCTTATCATTTATCATTCGTTTGTGTCATTTTTCCCCCTTTGTTGATTTCAATGTAATTATACCATAACGTCTCTATATGATTTTTCAATTAAAATGTTTTACACTACAAAAGATTGCTTGTGGATAACTTTTCTTCTCCACCTTTTCCAACTGACAAGACGCCTAATGAACTTGCCAGCGATACCATCCTCTTTGATGAGCCAACCACAATCAAGGAATCAAAGTAGCGATACCTCTATCCTCCCTCGTGATTGCCGGGGTTGGAGACCTCACTAGATCGCCGTCTGATTACTGAGAGCTGATTGACTGATGAAAGGACAAATACATTCTACATTGGAGGAACTAGAGAGAGAGAGAGACGATTTGTCTACGATCATGTTTGCAGGCTATCCGTATATGAGTAGTTGGTTTCCTATGTCCAACCAAAACTAGACAAGCATATAAATTTTGACTAACGTCTGCATTAAAAGTACAATAGTGCCAGATAACATAACCATAGGAGAGAACACGAACAAACAGGCCACTATTTTTCTCACATTTTAAAATGTTCCATAGTCTAAGGGCTAGGTATTTATAGTGAATATATATATATAAAAATATATAAATTTACCCAAGGTTCATGATATAAAAATATCACAATGGATTTTTGCCTAATGACAAAGGCAAATCACTAACCTTTTAGGTTTAATTTTGTAATAAAATCAAAGAGCTGGTTAATTAAGTTATTGCCCCCAGTGGCTCAGTAGTAAGTCTGTAGGCTTACGACGCTAAAGTTCAGGTTTCGATACCCGTGGTGGACAGAGTACAGAGAGTTCATTGTATACCTTTGCGCTTAACAACAACCAAAGCAATTAGGTTATTAATTTTGGCTGCAATAATTCACGCTTTGAATGTGTGTTTTTTATGTTTGTTTGTTTTTGCCTAGTTTTAAGACCAATCAAAAAAATTAATACATAACCCTTAAAACCAAAAATTTTAGTTTTCTTAAGTTTATCAGACAAGTCGGAAGCTTAAAACTTCTTTACAGGTTAATTTATTAAATATATATATTTGTTAATGCTTTTGTGATTTTTAAACAAGGGTGAAAAAATACAACTTTATAAACCGATGACATTTGATATGTATTTTTATTTGTCAGTGAATGTCAAACCACTTAAATCCATACTCCATCTGTGTTACAATACTGTACGCAGACGATATCGTGACTAACATGTGTAGCGAGTCAAGAACGGAGCTGAATCCTTTGTTCAAGTTAAACGAGAAATAGTGTATGTGATCTAAATACATTTTGGTGCACAAGCGGGAGACTAACCACGTTATATTTTTCAGTCTAGACAGAATATAGTTTTTATTACATTTGCACAACAGCATCAAACATTACACCAATCACTTGACGACATTTAGACTTGCTGTCTTTACTATGCACCAGGCCAAGGCGTTTTATACGAACTCTAAGCCTATTTAGCTATTAATAAATCATCCGACCACTACGTGATTTGATAAATGACAGAGACTAGTTAAAGTGGTAACGTAATTGTGTTAGACACACATCATAGTATATGGAATATATTGTTATCTTTTTATTACACATAGCATTGTTCTATTTTAATTGTAGAACCAATATTCTAGCTAGTTATTGTACAATTGGGGCATATATTTATTATTTATAATTTTTTCCTTCATTAAATAGTTTTTGGCTATATTCTTGGTAATAACCTGCTACTTGACTCCATATCTAAACAGTAACACGTGTCAAATGCTACCCTAAAGTTACGTGGTTGTTAAATGGGTTTTCATTGGTCACAAAATTTCTGACGTCGGCATATGATTTTACGTTGTTCAACAAACGTTAAATCTATGACAGAACTTGAAGTTAACAACTAACGTTTGTGTGTTCCGTAAGAGAGGTACACTCTTTTCTTTTTTTAAAGTTACTTTCACTGACAGTATTGATTACAATGTTTAGTATATTTGGCTTTATTGTTTTTCATTTCTGTTATCATAATTTTATTACAGAGACTGTTTAAGCGATAAACAGGTGTTTTTTAAATTGAAAAACCTAAATACCAAAAATAATGACCTTGACTACTGATAATGCAGTTGTGGTATTTAAGAGTTTAAAGTTAATTTATATAAATTTTCTAGATGTCACCCATGTCGAAGTTCGTAATTATTTTGGCGTTTTTGTGTTTATTAGATAATTGGTTTTATTCAAAATCCCTCATGGTTTGAGTTTATGGAAGATTATAAGAGAATAACATAGTAACGAATGTATTTATGGATTGGTTTTCAGTCAGAAACTGAGATGAATTATATCTTTATTTTGTGATAAATGTATATTTTGTTTTTTATGTCTTCAGGTTTATTTTAAGGACGTTGTTGTGATCACGCTAAGAATACATGCATTCCGGGTAAGTAAAGAAAGCTCGAAAGGATTTGCTTTGTATAACTTATTAAGACTAATTTGGTCAAGTGTGATATACATATTTCCAGTCTGAGCAATCTCTTGCTATGTTTTAATTTTTTCATTGTGTTCTTTACTATAATAAGACGTTTTATTCATATCTATAAAATAAGCACTCACCGTATTTAAAAGGACTCAAAAGTTATACAAAGAAGTACTTGTTAAATTATAGCAAGCCACAGGAATTACTCATATAGTCCTTGTTACATTTTTACAAGATCCTGTTTTAGCATAATTAAATAGAATCCTGTCATCGAGCAGTAACAACGTGCCTAAGAGGCCTAAAGCAGAATTATATCTTAGAGCCCTCTTCAGGACTAGCTTACTGATTCACCAGTTCTTCTGAATACTGAACAGTATAATTCACATACAAATAACAATAATAAATAATTTGGTGTTAATTACTGAATAACATACTGTTAAAACTTCCTTATATAATTTTGATGTATAGTGCCTTGAATAAAATTTATAAAAAATACAATATACAATTCATCAACTTAAACCAGTTCACATCGAAACTTTTGTTGCACAGTCATTACGATAATATGAATAGCTTCTCAACCAAGACTACGCCCGTTGTCTCCCAGCACAAAAACTAAATTTTATTCAGCTTAAACGAGTTCATGTATGGGGTATTTACATAGTGCTGTTTACGTTATTTAAAACAATCACACTTGTGACGCAATCCAATGTGCTGTTAAAACACATTTCTGTTATATTAAGTCCTTAGAAAAGCTTCTGCAATATTTATACGGGTCCAAGTTCTATTTGAAAAAGTTCGTCTTACATTTAATCCGTCTTTTGCTTGTTTTTAAACTGGCTTTTGAAGCCTTGTTCCATTGACGAAGTTTGTGGAGTGATGGTTAAATGATGGCGAAGCGATGAGATCGATAGAACTAATATTCGTGATACAAATTTTAGTAGGCCTCTTTCTTTTTACATTCCATTGAATTAACATAGCATGATTTGTATCCCATAAATTAGATTATTGGTACCATTCCTTTGTCAATTTTTGGCGCTTAAAATCGTAATGTTATTTTTTTCGTGCTGCATATGAACATCAATTCAGATACACTTTTGCCTGACATCATGGTCCAGTTTAAAAGTTATGGTATAAACGAAAGGCCTTATAAACAGGAATTTGTGCCAGACAAAAAAGGTACACCTGAAATGCTACCTTAACACAACTTTACCTGTTTTAAAGACAAGACCACGCTTTCTGTAAACAAACCAATTATTATTCAAACGTAGCTGTGTGTTATTCTTAAACATGTCCATGTTCCATTTATAATAGCCCCTGATTTATCTAAATAAACATATTTTTCTTTCTACACAAGTCCATGTTCTGTCTACACAAGTCCGTAGTATATTTATACAAATCCGTCTTCTATTTACACAAGTCCATGTTTTATATACATAAATCCAGGTTCTATTCACACAAGTTCGTATTCTATTTACACAAATCCGTTAAATTTATACAAGTCCGTGTTCTATTTATGCAAGTCCATGATGTATTTCTGCAAGTCCATGGTGTATTTATGCAAGTCCATGTTCTATTTATGCAAGTCCATGGTGTATTTACACAAATTCGTTTCCTATTCACACAAGTCCGTATTCTATTTAAACAAGATCCTACTCCATCTTCTGTTTTATTTCAACAAGTCAGTATCTATTATAAAAAGCTCTGTTTGTTCACAGAAAAGTCGTTCAATGGTTTTATGTATCCCGACTGGACAGCGGTAAATCTACGGACTTACAATGCTAAAATCCGGGGTTCGGTTCATCGCGGTAGACACAGCAGATAGTCCAAAACTAAACAAACAATGGTTCTATTTATTGTTTGTTTGTTTTGAATTTCGCGCAAAGCTACACGAGGGCTATCTGCGCTAGCCGTCCCTAGTTTAGCAGTGTAAGACTAGAGGGAAGGCAGCTAGTCATCACCACCCACCGCCCACTCTTGGGCTACTCTTTTACCAACGAATAGTGGGATTGACCGTAACATTATAACGCCCCCACGGCTGAAAGGGCAAGCATCTTTGGTGTGACGAGGATTCGAACCCGCGACCCTCAGAATGCGAGTCGAGCGCCCTAACCAGGTTTTTATTTGAACAAGCTTCTGTTGTATTTAAACAAAACTCTTTGTTTTGCTGAAACAAAAATTCATGTTATATTTAACAACTCAGTATTTTCTTTAAGCAAATGCTTGTCTAGTTAAGCCCCTGTTCCATTGAACACGACCATGTTCTATTTAAACAAGTTCAGTTATATTTAAACATGTTTATCATATAAGCTTTTATTTCATTCAAACAAATCTAATATTTCATTAACTAGCTTCTGCATATCTCTTCAAGTACCTACAACTAATCAAATTTTCTTTACTATTTGAACTGCACCATATTTAGTTTGTTTTTGGTGAAACTTCACCCATCGAAACTATTATTATTTGCAATAAATCAATGTTTCAGCCAATAAAATTTGAGAGGAGTGTCGGGAATGTAGAACAGCTAAATAACAATTTTACGGCCTATTGGTGCGTGGCTTCAAACTTTCCAGTCAACTGAAGCGATTTACTGTCTGTGTTCCTCGCGCTAGAGTCTCCTCAGAGGCCTTTCTACTTGACCTCTGTACATTTATACACACAGTCGCATTTACGAGCGCAAGCGGTTCTATATTCTGGGTATTTCAGCCTCAGAAAAACCATTCCATTTTTCTAGTATAAAATTCGTTACTTCCGAACATTGTCTCTGTGGAAACAGTAGGAAATCTAACAATGATGATTTCAACAAATTTTCTGAGTGTTCCTTCAGTGTTGTTAATAATTAACCATGGTATGCGCTGGTTTAAGATTATCAGGCTGTTTGAATTGATACACTGGCAAATAATCTACAGCACTTTTCCCTCTCGTGCTTTAACTTGTACTCTGTTTACTCCTCAATTCCGTACGGAGAAAATCAGTTTGATTTGTTTGTTTGTTACGAATTTTGCGCAAAGATACACGAGGGCTATCTGCGCTAGCCGTCCCTAATTTAGCAGTGTAAGACTAGAGGGAAGGCAGCTAGTCATCACCACCCACCTCCAACTCTTGGGCTGCTCTTTTATCAACGAATAGTGGGATTGACCGTCACTTATAACGCCCTCACGGCTGAAAGGGCGAGCATGTTTGGTGAGACGGGGATTCGAACCCGCGACCCTCACATTGCGAGTCGAGTACCCTGACCATGCCGGGCCGAGAAAATCAGAGCAACATGCAAGGAACCATTTGATCTCGTGCCTAGACCAACTTGTAAATTTTTCGAAAGCATTTCTGCAAGGACAAAATGATGTCAAGACTTACCAGTTTATAATGCCAGTATTTTTATTTCATTTTAAGTTTCTTGCATAACATATTGAAGAATAAGAAATAAAATAGGAACAGGTTTAGGGCTTTTTGAAAGCTTCATTTTAACATTTTTCAAACATTGCTTTTGTGTTTTAATATATATAACTTTACCAAGAAACATTGGCCACATCAGTAACGTTGGGAAAATTTAGAATATTGATTATTCGAAAACAGAAGTCAACTTCAAAATTATCGAAATTCTATTATTTTTCTAACGTAAAAAAGAAAGAAATACACACACGTTCCCCTATGAAGAAACAATCAGTGCATTAAACAACAGTGAGCCTGGCATGACCTGGTGGATGTGTTAGTACTCTGGTGCATTTTATTTTTAACCCCACAAAGGGGTGCCATTCCCGTAGCATGTGCCTTTTATAGCTTCCATATTTATTTTCAATACTGTATATAACCTTCATCCAGCATCTAAAAAAACACAGTTTCATCTCACACTTGAGATATCTTAAGACTTGCCATTAATTGTATTTTTCCCTATACAAATATTTCGTTTATACAATCACGTAATGCAACATACGCAACTGAGTTGTCTTTAAAATATTAAAAAGCTTCTAGGAAGTTTCGTTGGCGACAACGATATATAAAAAGTTTGTATTTTTAAAAGACGTTAGAAGAATGCTTAGATTATGCTTTCTTTTTCGCACACACACGCATACATATACAATATATATGTGTGTGTGTGTGTGTGTGTGTGTGTGTAAACACGCACGCACAGCTTCATAGGAAAAGAAGCCGAAAAAGTATCGATTTCACGACGAGCGCGTGAGAGTCTTAGCAAAGGCCGAGCTATCCTTCACTCTAACAGTGTGGATGGGAAAATTGTTTTGAGTCAAGTATTATAAATTACTTAGAAGGTTGTTTTCGAGTGGGTGATGAATAAATACACCAATACATTGAATTAATTCTGCACAGAGAAAGCAAGTACCTGTGAATGTAAAACAAAAGAAAAGAATCCGCTAATGTTTGCAGTGCTTCAAAGTAATAAGTCAATAAAGAAAAGAAGACAAAGGCTAAATTAGTGAATGAAATTAAGTGATTCAAAACTTCCAAATTTTAGGGTTAGGGAGAAAAAGTATAGAAAAGAAGCAAAATCAGAAATAAAAAAAATAGATATTGTAATATATATATATATTCGTTATTATCTACTTCTACATGATACCAAAATATTCAAATGAGCTTTTCATGCAAAATAATGTAAATTATGACCCAAAAATTTTCCCCTGATATTATTGGGGTCTTTTTTTATTTACTTATTTTTGGGAGGGTGTAAAGTCAAACTCATTAATTTTTAAATTTATCAGATTAATGATTCATTTCTTAACTAGGTAGTTCCTACTATAGATTCAGAGGCGTCATATTCTGTTATTCAATGAGATAATCATCTTCTAAACAACAACAACAACAACAAAAATGCGTTGCAGCAATCTCCTAACTCTAATACATCTGCAGTCTCAATTCAATCAACGCATGTACTCTTAGACTGTTGCGCTGCGTGGTTCGCGCTTTACGAGTGTGTCCTCATAAAGTATTGTATACTAAATAACAACATAAATGTTTATTGTTCTATCAATGTGCTTGTATGCAAAACAAGTTGATCACACACGCACATATATACATATATATATAGTTTCGAAATTAGAGCAAGGTTCTATTTTTAGTGTGTTTTTTTCAACATTTGATTAATTGTGGACAGTAAAAGACTAGACACCAGCTTGCTATTCGCCAGGTGTTTTAATTTTAGCCTTTATCCCACGCGTCTTTGTTTTTTAGGAACGCTTCGATATACTGTTGCATGATTTTCTATCAGTAAAAGCAACATTTTTATACAGCTGATAACCTATGTCCGTTGAATGTTTGAATTTCTGATTGACAGTTCATTAGAATCATACAACGTGGTTTAGTAACTTCTTTAGAATTTGAATTACTCATTATGAACACGATAATACAATTTCTTGGGATGCGTAGTTTAATAAAATATTAGGCTGAAAAAGTAAAAAAGAAAGTTTCAATTCCGAAGATATCAGTGGTCGACCTATTGTATTTTAATACTATCTTCCTTATTCAGTCCATTAAGATTTTTCTAGAAGTGTATAAGAATATTCCCGGCAGCCATACTGTGTTCGTTACATCCAGTTTAGAAAAGGTGCTCACACCATAATATATTTATGTTAGTTTGTCCTATAAATTCTAAAATAAAACGAAATCATGTCTATATATATATATATATACATCCTGAAGTTAAATACCTTTTCACATCGCCTGAAAACGGCTGTTACAGAAATGTATACATATATAAAGAACAGCTAAAGTGAAATGAACTTACATACAAAATGAGTATATGAAATATACTTAAATCAGTGCACGCTTACACTTATTACATTCCTACTAATCCAGTAAGAACTGCGTTCATTATTCATGATGATCCTGTTGATTCTTTCGCGTACTTATCTCTTCTATAATTACTTTTGCTCGCAAAATGGTTTTACAACTATAACATGCATCTATTAATATAGTGCGTTTCATTTAATCGGGTCGGTCTTGAACGCTGATTGTCCACTTTATTAAGACAACACAAACAGTGGTAGAACGATATTCATTTGTATATATAAAATAGACTGATCATGTGAAGTGATTTTTTGAGCCCTCTAAAAGCAGGCACTTTGTCTATCTGTCTGTCTTATCATGATTAGTTTGCAAGGATATTGATAAGAGCAAGGGTCTTTGTGACTTTTATAAGTGGTAGGAAGGTGCCTGTCTATAGAGGGTGTCTTAGTAAAAGTTGATTTTTCAATGACAATTCTTATCAGTGTCTACAAACAAATGGGTTGAAATAGGAAGGGAATGCGTCTGCCATTAAGAAAAATTGCGATCATTAAATGCTGGTGAAAGAAGAAAGGAAAAGACGACTGAACAGACTGGTAAGGTGCAATAGAAGTCAAATCGTGGCCTCAGTTGACCAATTCCTTCAACGGTGGTTAGGATTCGATTATCTTTAACAGTACTATACGAAAGACTTTACAAACTTTTATATATGTTTCGCAACAACCAATCCAAAAATGGTTTATCACAGATGCCAACAAGAATCTCATTGACGTATAAAGCACACACATTGGGAACAGTGACTGGCTGAAAGCGTATGACGTAGTTTGCTGTGTCCCTTATCACTTCTTTCCTTTCTTTTTTTGTATTAAAGTTGTTAAAATACGAAGAAAACCACCAGAAGCACAGGTTCCAGCTCTTATTTTTCTGACAGCAAAAGTTGATAGTTTGTGTCAGAGACGAGTTCTTTGAATCCTTTGAAAGTACGAATAAAATATAGAACGTACTTGGATTGATATTGCTGGCCATGTCAACATTTTCAGTCTGTTGGAAAAGGAATCTTTTTAAGGTGATAACGGGATATCTCCCATACCCGTATTATCCAAGATTGATTGGAAGAACACGACAGTGACTTTATTCATATTCCTTGGTCAGTGCAATCACCGGAACACAGTTATATTAAGCATTTTGGATAAACGTGAACATCGCATTCATCCCCGTATTACTCTGGTGACATCTATGAACAAATTGGAGACGATAATCCTCGATAAAAATAGGATTGAAGAAGTCTTCCGGAGTTTATGCCACGCCGAGTCTTGGCTAATCATATTAATATGGTTCTACCATTCTTGCTTTAACCGGTATGCTTCTATCATTCATGTTTACTTTGTATTATTCTGCCATTCTTGTTTTCCTTATATTCTTCTATCATTCTTGCATACTTTTAATACACTTATGTTCATCTATCTTTTTCATTATGGTTCTATCATTCTTGTACACAGACATGCTCATCACGTATCTCATTACATCTATTAAATAACTAATGTTGTATGTATGTATATATATATATATATATAACAAGCTCTTATCAATAATTTACATCTTAAGCTTGTAGAATTCATGAAACCTTTCATTCATTAATAATTCCACGCAGCTCTATTGCATTCTTTTCATTGTTCGTGGAAACGTTTTATTTTGCCCCATTTATTTTACATGATACACGTATAAGGAAAAATAAATCGCTAAATAAAAAAGCTATGTAGGGCTGACTACTGAACTTAAAAAAGGAACCCAACAAGATAGGGATGGTTTGTTTGTAATTAAGCACAAAGCTACACAATAGGCTATCTGTGCTCTGCCCACCACGGGTATCGAAACCCGGATTCTAGCGTTGTAAGTCCGCAGACATACCGCTGTGCCACTGGGAGGGGGCGGATAGGGACATATTACTTTATCCGGCTAATGATCACATAGCAGACTAAGCCGTCTTGACTTTACGTGGATAATTTAATCCTTACATTACTGGCTTCCCCACTCTGTCTATCGAAAGCTTGGTGTTTGAATAGAATCTCAGCTTTCATCATCATACCCTTCTTTTAGATAACCTTATAATACTACTTTTATGACTATTTTACAATAGAGTAACATTTTGCGATTGGAAATTTTGGTTCTATTTGTTTTATCAGCGAGGAATCCAGTAATGTAAGGATTTTATTATCTATGTAAAGTCGAAACAGCTTAGTTTGCTATGTAATCATTAGCCCATCAAGTGATATGTCCACTTCCACACCTATCTTGTTTGGTTCCTTTTTTTCAAGTTCAGTAGCCAGCCCT
>NW_013665643.1:745054-746150 GCF_000517525.1 Limulus polyphemus | reverse complement strand
ATGATTTATCTTTTAAAACAATATTTTGACGCTGGTTATTTGTAAACTGAAGAATGATTTATCTTTTAAAACAATATTTTGACACTGGTTAGTTGTAAACAGGAAAACTATTTATCCTTTAAAACAATATTTTGACGCTGGTTATTTGTAAACTGAAGAATTATTTATCTTTTAAAACAATATTTTGACGCTGGTTATTTGTAAACTGAAGAATGATTTATCTTTTAAAACAATATTTTGACACTGGTTAATTGTAAACCGAAAAATCACTTATCTTTTAAAACAATATTTTGATACTGGTTAGTTGTAAACTGAAGAATGATTTATCTTGTAGAACAATATTTTGACACTGGTTAATTGTAAACCGAAAAATCACTTATCTTGCAAAACAATATTTTGACGCCGCTGGATATTTGTAAACCCAAAAATGATTTATCTTGTGAAAAATATTTTGACACCGGTTTTGAAGACTGAATAATTTCTCATATCTCTGTTTTCACAGCTTTTAATTTTAGTTAATTAACCTGACTCCGCATGATACAAATAAAGAAATAAATATATGAAATATACGTTTCCAAACAAACAGAAATTAACTACTGGCACATACTAACACTTTTGGTATTTTCTCTTACAAATCATTTCATAATACAGTACCATCAGAACAAACTCGTTATGCCATAGGATAAATGAATAATTGAAATATCTAAATCACCATAACAAATAATCACAGTAGGATCGTGTGGTTATGAGCATAAAAGGAAACAAAACTTAAATGTATTTACTTAGAAAAATTATATATCAATAAAACAAGTTTAAAAATTTTATATATATCATTACAACAAGTTTAAAACTTTATAATATATACCAATACGACAAATTAAAAAGTTCTATATATTAATACAACAAGTTTAAAACTATAGTATATACCAATACGACAAATAAAAGTTCTATATATTAATACAACAAGTTTAAAACTCTATAGTATATACCAATACGACAAATAAAAGTTCTATATATTAATACAACAAGTTTAAAACTCTATAGTATATACCAATACGACAAATAAAAGTTCTATATATTAATACAACAAGTTTAA
>NW_013665643.1:743537-745044 GCF_000517525.1 Limulus polyphemus | reverse complement strand
TCCACTGCCATTCTTGTGCTCTTTTATGATTGTCCCTACATTTCGGTAAATCACTAATGAACATTGTCGTTTTTATATACTTGTTTGTCGTAGCTAACAGTTATTGTTTTTATATACAGAAATATAGGTGTGTTTATTACGCCCTACCACTCCAAATACTGTTAAAAAGCTTTACCTAACAGTGTTGGGTGTGTAAGTATCAAAATATTGTTTCAAAAATATAGAAAAACATTTTAAACAAAATTATTGAATTATTTTTATTCGCATATTCTAGGAATGGAATTTTTGTATTTCAAGGGGGGGGGATGTTACAGCTTGTTTTTTTTTATGTTAAAAGGTAGAGTGTTGGTGTTCTGGCGAAAAATACCCTAGTCACCCATCCTGAAAGACAATTTCTGTATATGGCGTCCCCTAGTGACATCTTAAAGAACTTATTGGACTTCGGAATTACTGTTTTTTCACGTGTTATAAGATTATACATACTATTCTGTTATTGGTGACTGGTAGTAAAAACTGCGTGGTTGTGTTGTAAACTATTAAAAACAGAGTGAACATGTTAATTCTCAGTGTTATGGTAATAAAAGAACTGCGTAGGCGAGGGCAGTGTAAAATGTAGAAATTAAAATACGTTTATTGTTGAATCTGAAAACACCATTTCGGGTAACGGCCCTTTATTGGGTTTGCAGAGAGAGAACGACCGAAATTTTATTCACAAATGCGATAAACCTTATTTCAATTTGGCGAGTGTTTCATTTTGTCTGTTTTCTTCTACATTATCTAAATTTTCAGGTTTACTACTTTTGAAAAAGGTGCTCCTGCTCCAATCTTTCCTTGGAATTAGTATGTATAAAAATTTTATTGTTATTTTAATTTTAATAAATAAATTACTCATTGAATTTATTTATACATACATATGTATTTGTGTGTATATGAAGCTTAGTTTTATTTGTCTGTCTTTTATGTGCAACGCCTTCTGATTTCTTCTGTTTACAAAACGGAGATGGAAGTTTTTAAATATTATTATATTCTTGATACTGCCATCTAGTGACAACCACGTATCCAAATTCTGCAGCTACTTTTCTGTGGAGTATGGTCCCATTGTAATAGTATTGCAAATATAAATGTGTTTGTTTGACAATATTATGACACTAGTTATTTGTAGAATAAAGAATGATTTATCTTTTAAAATAGAAATATTTCGACATTGGTTAATTGTAAACTGAAAAATGATTTATCTCTTACAACAATATTTCGACACTGGTTATTTGTAAACTGAAGTATGATTTATCTTTTAGAACAATATTCTGATACTGGTTATTTGTAAACTGAGGTATGATTTATCTTTTAGAACAATATTCTGACACTGGTTATTTGTAAACTGAAGTATGATTTATCTTTTAGAACAATATTTCGACACTGGTTATTTGTAAACTGAAGAATGATTTATCTTTTAAAACAATATTCTGACACTGGTTATTTGTAAACTGAAGAATGATTTATCTTTTAA
>NW_013665643.1:735758-742449 GCF_000517525.1 Limulus polyphemus | reverse complement strand
TGTTTGGTGGGATGGGGATGCGAACCCGCGACCCGCAGATTGCGAGTCGAGCGTCTTAACCACCTGGCCATGCCGGGCCGCCTATAAAATATAGAAAACAAAAGTTTGTGTTCGTTACGATAATATCAGCAAGTAAACGAACCGAGACATGTTTACAATTACATTATTCAACACTCAGTGTTCGTATCTTAGAATTGAGATAATCATCATATTTTATTCTTCAGTAATTAGTAAATCATACATTTTAGTCGGGTGTATTCAGGTAAATTTTTCTAACTTTTCGTGTGGGTGTTTTGTGGGAAGGTCGTAAACTTGCACATAAGTTTGGCTCTGTCATGTAACCCTGGAGGATAATCAAAGTAACTCCAATGGAAGGTACAATAACCAAGTTATGAGCTGGCGATACATCTCCTTTGAATATGTTGGATCACTAACGTAATTAATCTACAAATTGTGGCAGAGCACACATCAAAGCTCTGGTCTGATTTAACAGAGTGGTATTTCGCTATTCTTGCTCTTGTTGTTGTCGTGTGTGAACGTGTATTATTCTTGACTTCGTTCCTGTCTTGTGCGGACATTTTTGAACATTTTTTTTTTCCCGGCCGATCAGAGTTATAGCGCGAACTAAAGCCAGCAGATAGATAAAACACAGTGAATAATATTATCTTATTTGATGATTTATGTTACAAGTTTTTCCTTAGGCGTCTATGTTTATTATATTTCCTGCATAACATTTCCGTAATATTCATTATTCGAATACTTGAACTTATATGACGGATATCAATGCACTTAAATACCATACTTTTTATTCTATACATGTAAAATAAGGTGCTTCCTTAGAAAATTCAATGGTTGATTATTAGAGCGTCCACTTTGGTACGAATTCTACATTATCGTTACTTCGCTGGTATGAACATAACAAACTTTTGTTTTGTAGTTTTTCCATTATCTTCGTGACACATCACGGTAGCATACCTTAACAACAATGAATCTATGAGCTTAAACCACTACAATTGCCCATTGGCACAGTAATTAACATTAATAGATGCTTTTCCTAATTACAAATAAATAAACTTTTTGGCGTTACTCCTTTATCAGGAGCATACATTTTGTGCTTAGATTAATTTGAGTGATAGTATTTGTTGCAGAAACTGTATTGAGCAAATAAAACAACTTATAAGATTATCTGGAGTTCATGATCGTTTTATTTATTTGTAATTATGTGTAATATGCTCCATTTACCATTACATAAATTAAACAATGATGCTTTTTCTACCCGTTATTATCTACATGCATTTGTTGTAACATATTCTATAGTTTATATAATCGTTATTAACTACAGATTTTTAACTCCTAATAAAGTATTGTTTGTTTGTTTTTAATTATGCACAAAGCTACACAAGGGCTATGTGTGCTCTGCCCACCACGGGTATCGAAACCCGGTTTCTAGCGTTGTAAGTCCGCAGACATACCGCTGTGCCACTGGGGGGCCCTAATAAAGTAGTCAAAATTAAGAATGTTTGAAAATTATACAGCCTTTTATCAATTTCAGTAATATTATAGTTTATAAATTTACTGACAAAGATGCTATACTCCTTAGTATAGTTCACTATTCCTAAATAATTCTTTGTTACCCCGTGGTCCAGAGGTTAGTGTACCTGACTATGAATCTGTGGCTCTAATATCCACGCCTCGTTAATATGAAAAAAAAAAAAGAGTAAAAACTAAACAATAAAATAGCACATCACATACACGAATTGGACTTGGCATTATTTTTACCAAATAATACAACTAACCTACCTAACTCCAAAATTAAATGTTTTAGACAAATTAACTCTAAAGGCAATTGATAGACGACTGACTATCTAAAGGAGTAAGTAATTTTGAAATCTATGGTCGTTGGCAAATACTTTTGACGAACTATGTCCAGTACCACAATTACGCAGAAAAGGCACTTGCCTTTCGCTATTTTTGTTAAAATTATGTATAAGAATATAAGTATAATTGGGAATTCATATTTCATGTATAGTTATTTCAGTAATATATTATGCAGAAAATATTGTTGTTGTATTCTGCTGCTATCTAGTGAGCATTTTGTATAATAGATAATGACAGTTAATTTGCATCCAGAAAGGAGGTACAGCAGTGTGAAGTAGAGTGTGTCTTCACGCCTCAGAGTTTAAGTAATTTTTTTAGTTATACAAACCAGCGGAGTGATTCGTTTCGGAGTCTATTATATTGTACGCATTCCAAAAGTAAACCGTATAGCTTAATGAAGTAACCAGCTCAGAGGTCTCTCCAAGTATTTTCACCCGGGTGGGTCGTCCGTCTTGCAGATGTTGTTGTGCATTTAGGCTTAGTAGGGGATTAATCGAAGTGCCAGTAACATGCTCAAATACTCCTAGCACTGGGTGAAAATAACAATAACATGAAAACCGCATTAATTGACAAGCGAGTTTTCATTAAGCACTACTGTCAATCGGTGGTAATTTTTGTTACCAGTCGGAGAGTTAGTGAGGTCGGGTTAGCACTTCACAGGTTAGAACGTTAAAATGACTACTACAAAAATAACAAGACTGTTTTGGAAATATAAATACAGTAAATTAACACGAACATATTATACAATTTATTCTTTACATCGTTCCAACTTTTATTAAGATGTAAATAAATAAATATCTTCTAATTAAATATTATTACTATGAGTTTATTGCTTTAAATAATCTGTTTTGCTTTTGGGTTATTCAAGAAACGCTGAATTTGTTTTGTGGAAATTTCTGTCCTCTCTATTTAAAGGTATTAAATAAACCAATATTAGAGATTATTAATTTTTCCCTTTAACTAGGGTTGAATTTGGTTCTTATGAAATCTGCTGGATTGGCAGTACTGGAATTTACAACAGGCTCCATTTATCTGCCGAATAGGGTTAGCCAAACCGTGGATATGTAAACTTCTGCAAGGGGTTTAATGTATGTGTAATGGATTACTTTTACAGATGTTTTTAGAATATAACAAATACTGTAGTACTAAATTGTTATGTTTGATTTTATTGTAGAAAGCCATATTTTGAAATGACAAGATAGATGGATCACCCAGTAAAAACAGCACAGGTAGAAGAAATGGCAAAATAACTAGTCACTCAAAATACCTGTGTTGCTAGGTGAATGGCAGAGATGTTGCAATTGCAGATTAGAGTTGTTACAAGTGGCCCAGATGGAAAGTTAATATCTTAATACAATCATTTCACGGAAGGTAATGGTCCCATGCTTTGTACTGGTCACATGAAAGACAAATATTTTACCCTATTATCGTCATTGTCACAGCAGGTTACGTCACCCACAATATTGGATCATCAAACAACCAGCTCTGCTACCACAATTTCTAAATGACAAACAAGCATCTCCAATAGTATTGTGCAAGGCAGTCAATTGTCAATCAAGAAAGTTTGTTCTACATCCAGATCTCACAGCAACCAGCCAATAGTATTATACAAGGCAGTCAATTGCCAATCAAGAAACTTTGTTCTACATCCAAATCTTACAGTAACCAGCCAATAGTATTATGCAAGGCAGTCAATTGCCAATCAAGAAATTTTGTTCTACATCCAGATCTCACAGCAACCAGCCAATAGTATTATGCAAGGCAGTCAATTGCCAATCAAGAAATTTTGTTCTACATCCAAATCTCACAGCAACCAGCCAATAGTATTATGCAAGGCAGTCAATTGCCAATCAAGAAATTTTGTTCTACATCCAGATCTCACAGTAACCACCCAATAGTATTATGCAAGACAGTCAACTGCAAATCAAAAAATTTTGTTCTACATCCAGATCTCACAGCAACCAGCCAATGATATCAACATCGGGTACCACCTCCTTTATGGACGAACAGTCCATGAGTTTATATCCTTCTGTGATCTCTACACCTAACCCATATGTACCTTTCTCCCTTGATATTGCAACATCGGGTACCAGCTCAACCTCCTTTATGGACGAACAGTCCATGAGTTCATATCCTTCTGTGATCTCTACACCTAACCCATATGTACCTTTCTACCTTGATATTGCAAATTATGTGATGCGGCATATTCTTGAGAGGAAGGGACGCGGCCAATAAACTACGCATTCCAATAAAATATATATAAGCATAAATACAAACCAGGACGGAAGAAACATATAAAAGTTTGGAATATTCTCCTAACACGGAATGATCTGTTCAGTTTGATATATTATGTATTCAACACAATTAACTTCAACGCAAGCTAAGAGAAAGTATTGAAAGTATTGCCAGAGAGAGAGGCACGCTAGTAATCAGAGACACCTTCAGTGATTCTGCAGTATTTGTTCAGGTGAGGAATTCTCCGTATACAACAAACTGACAGCATTTATAATAATAAAAATAAAATTCACAACACCTACGTTTAATGAGCACAATAAGTTCACTAAAATGAAAAACACGCTCAACATGTTTCAGTGAACAACATAATCCACCATCTTCAGGAGACCAAGAACGACACATGTACTAGAGTAAGCGTGTGTACAATTAGCATGTTGTACAGTGGCGCCATTGACAAAAATAGAATTCCAGAAATTCATTTTCGTGGTAGCTGGACCTAACTCTCTATTCAAACTCATCATTACATTTTTAACATTTTCTAATGTCTCTATTATATTTAATTAATTTTTTAAATTTATCTGTTTATGTAACTTCACATTGTCCCGATCAATGTGAAGAGTTCGCCATACGTTCAGCCAAGGTCGAATCACTCGTTTTAAATTTATCAACTATATTTTTATGTTCTTTTATTTCAAATTTCTACTCGTCTGCCCAACACAAACAAAACAATCAAATAAACTTAACCTATTTTTCTTTTTGGTTGTCTGTAACTTGGTACACTCAAATATTTGTAATTTATTGTAATATTTGTTATAAATCCTATCTATGATATTAGGTTTATACCCTCTATCAATTGCTACATATTTTATATAATTTAGTTCTAATTATGAATATTTCTTGTATGAACAAACATTAACAGCCCTACAGTACAGTTCACTTTACAAGTTACAGAGGAAGGTTCTTTACATTTTATGGATGTTTCTATAAAAACAATGAGTGGCTTTTTGTCTACTACTGTATACAGAAAGCCGTTCTCAGTTGCCATGCTGCCACAGGCGAGATCGTGCAACCCCTTACCACAACATATGTCATTGTTTTCGCCCTTTTGTACATAGGGCTGTTAATGTTTATCCATAAAAGGAAGACATAATATTATAATCAATTATCGGTTCTCTCCTAGAGAATAGCCTCAAATATTGTTAGTTCACACCCAGAGATGGAACGAGGTCACCTTTGTATACTAATGGTATCAACTACTTCACAAAGTGGACCAATAAGCGGTTAATGCGTTGACTGGATATCCTGATTCAGAGCAACTTAAGAGATCCACATAGATCAGGGAGCTGACTTTAATAGCTGACTGTTCTCGGGGTTATGTAAAGAGTTAGATTTGGTGAAGTAGTGCGCTTTGCCTTGTTACCCCAATCTTATTGTTTAATAGAACAGATAATTCAAATTTTGATGTGTATGCTTGCTTTTTAATCCTGACAGAATGAACTGTATTAAATGCTTACCATACATCACGATGGCATTTCACACAACTAAGCAGAGATCAAAAGGCTGTTTGGGTGCGAAGTTTTGCTCTCTGTACACATAATGTATGGTCATCTCCTTCAGCAGGCGTCCCACAATGTCCACAAAAAATACGTGAAGTGGTTAAGATCTGCATTAATTGCAGAGTATGAATTTATAAGTCAAAAGCATTGAAAAGCCTCCAAACTCAGCTCAAAAAGGCTTTACAACCCTTGCTTTTTGAGCTACCAAGTGGCATCTCCAAGGCAATACATAATATATTTTGCAAGAAATACTTACTTAATCTATCTGAGTGATGAGAGCCTCTACAGAGCATACTGCATGATCCTTGCTGGATCTTTCCTGATAAAACTGAACAGTGTAAGACTTCTATACCGGCAGAGAGAGAATTGAGTGTATTTTGACATTTGCTGTAGTAACAGCATAAATATTAATCCTGACTTATGAACATTTTAGTGCTTAAAGGTCTTAAATTAGCTGAATTCTATTAGTGATTATTTATTTTCTAATGCCTGAAAAGAAAAATGTTAAGTTTGATGGTTCTTATATGGTAACATGTTACTCAACTGTGTTAGTATTACAATTTCGAATGGTCTGAAACCGAGTTAAAGGATAATTAAAATTTAATAGTTAAATAAATGTCGATATATCTCCAATTTATGACATTTGCCAACAAGATTGATACACACAGTTTTCTTTCTTTTAATACAAATATATTTCAATATACAACCAAGAATACAATTTACAACAACAGTTATTACAAATAGTTATTACAAACAATGATTTATATGAAAAGTTTTAAAACTTACAGGCAATATAAATTCTTCTTTCTAGTCTGGAACTTCCTTAATGTCTTATCGAGGGTTCACAATGAACGAGATAGTTTCGAGCTAACGTAGGTACAATTCAATTAAAGGGAAACTAGCTAGCTCTGTAGTTCTCGCTGATCACACGCAGATTACAGGTCGAGTTTCTTTTACCACTGAAGTTATATAATATTTTCGTAAAAGTACTAATGTCCGATGTGAATCAACTGAAGTTAAAT
>NW_013665643.1:724454-735129 GCF_000517525.1 Limulus polyphemus | reverse complement strand
AAGCGTTATAACAATCACAGTTATAGCCTGCGAAGTGTATAGCAAACCAATAATAGATACTATTTTTAGGCGCGTCACATTGGTTATATTTATAGGCGTATGGAGAGTTTCTCGAATATTCAGATTACGTAACAATACAAAGCTACGCTAGTGTTTACGTACACACATATATATTGTTGATTCTTACACTCGAGAATCTTCTACAATTTTAGATAATAGGCGGGAGTTTCGCAAAACATATTTAACAGTATACTTATCTACATTTCTAAATATAAATTTAATTTTAAAAAACTTCGTTATTAAAATAAATATAGAATAATAAAGCCATCACAACTGTGACTATCAAAATATAGCCGGCATAGTGTAACCTGAGAAGGTTACTGAAATATTTTGTGTGGTAGCCAGAGGCAGTCTGTTTTAAGTTATTAGTGTATATGACAATGAGTAATAAAGATACGTATATGTAACAATATCCATTTATAAAGACATATGTGTATGTGTGTAGTTTTACACCTATTTACAAACATTATATGAAGTAATTCATGGATGTTGTATACACAAATTGATCAATTACACAAGGAATACAACTATTAAGCAATATCTGAAAGGAACTAAAAGATTTGAACTGAATTTTACGACATTTCCAACATGAGGTTAACTGTAGTTACAGACGTCTATGGTATTATTTGAAGATAAAGTACATCTGTTATTTCAATTAATACTATTGAAAGAATGCTTTAATTTGGACATTGCAATATTCGACATATAATAAACTTTTCGTGAAAGACAACACAATTTTTACTTGTTGGTTTTTGGTAAGAGTAGTACAAAATATTTGAATTGGATTGAATTAAGATATCTTGATATATCATAACAAATGTATACTTGGTTAACCTAGTTTTTATTTGGTTGTGATCATTTTGATTGAACTTATTTAAAAACACAATGTTTTCTGGCTATTTTCGTAATATTATTTGAGTACAAGGTGCAGTTATAATGCATGAAAATGTAGGATGTGCTTATATTAGGGGGAGGGGTTGAGAGTAGCAACCACGTTGTTAAACTTTATCAGCCACGTCAAAGGTAGTATTAAACTTGTAACTGTAATAAGTGCTCTAAACAAAAACAATTTTAATGAGTTTGATCAAATGTAAGAGTCAGCATTGCCTAACAAAGTCAACTTATATGTGTAGGAAACGGTTTCCATTCTTACTTGAAACAGGCACTGTTTACATAACTAGGCTAGGCATTAGTATAGGAACTGGCCCTGGATCGAAAGGTAAGCAATGTTTGCATTGTCATGGGAATGACAAAGGTAGCAGGACCATTATAAGATATTGGTCAGTTTGAGACCCAGTGAAGACTGAGAACCAAGAAGCTCACAGGCATTAGGGGTACATGCGCTGATGGTAAATAGGGCATGAGTACATGTAAAGCCATAGAAATGTCACTTGATTAATATAATCCATAAATTACTTTCTCTCTAATGCAGTTCATGAAAAGAGTAATAATTGTAAGTGGACAGTTAAGACCCTTTTTTAACCTACATACTTGGTTGACCTTCTTACCAATTGGAATTCATCTAACCTTATGATTTTAATCAACACTTTCCCTATTTAAGACCAAATTTTATACCATTTTGGCTATCTTCTCATTCACCCAGCCAGTGATCTATTTTCCGTGTGCTAAAGCCTCAAGTATACATGTTGCCATGAGCAGCTGGTATTACATGATGAAGAAGAAGAAGAATGCTACTTGCAGGCCAAAATGGTGGTTGCAAAAATACCCTGGCCCAGGAAAACTTCCCACTGAACTGGAAGATTCCTGGGACTGACAGGATCTGCAACTCAGAAAAAGACATGGATGAAGATGTATTGGTGGATGTTAAGTCATACATTCAGTATCTTACAAGTTCAATCGTTGGGCTGGCTGAGTCTCCTGGGTCTGGACAACACTAGTCAGAGGTAGATTGGTTGACCTCAAGAACCCCAATCCTCATTGGATGGAACACCAGTGACAGCTATGGAGAAACCATCACAGAAGTTCACTTCTATGGTGGTCAGGGCCACCAACCATGGAATCACCAGTGAAGAAGAAGTCTAGATGAACATCTAAGCAAGGGGAGCTTCTCCTGAGGTTGGATACATCAGATGAAAACCATTACATCCCAAATCTTTTGTAGGAGTTGATGTCACCTTGAGGATTATCTGAGTGCTAAAGAAAAAATAAGCTCCCACCACCATCACTGGAAATCCCAATGACACTAGCCAGGCCATCCCAATAGTTGCTCTACCACCACCTGCATTAGTTTTCAAGGTTAACGAGGGTGTCTCAGCCCCCATAACCCTCGAAGCGCTATTAAAATAAGAAGCAATGATCCTCTACCTCGCCATTGGTCAAGCCACCACTACACGAGAGGCCCCAGGAGAAAACAACCCTGAGTGGCTAATAATCAGCTCACACTCTAGCAGATTCCTATAATTGGCACTGCCAAGAAATGATCACAAGTTGGACCAAACCTAGACCATTTGAAACAGGGAAAAAGACTGCTTGTGATGGAGGGCAATGCCTCTGTCATGGTTTGAGAAGGAAATACACCCTTTGTGAGCCAAGATGGTGGATACATAAAGAGCCCTGGCCTAGGGCCAAGATTCCATCAGGGCAACGATAGCAGCCAACTGATGAACAACTGTTACAGTAGAGGATCTGCTGATGGAGTTGAAAGAGGGTAAAGAAGAAGGACCTCATGCTTGCCATTGGATGTGTATATATTTCGTACATTTTCCTTTCTTTTTTAAGTATAAATGTTGTATTCCAAGTATATGTCTCTGTATCTTTATTTTGTTTTAGTTTTGTCTTATTTAATGACTATGGTTAAAGTGTTTTCCTTTATGAATTGTATTTCCAATGAAGTGATTTCAATGTTAAGAGGTATATGGTAATGTTGTGTATTGAAATTTGAATTCTGTTTATTATATGGTTTTACGTTTAGTTTTTAGTTTTTCTTTAAAAGGTTTAATTTTGCAATTTGACTTTGTTTTTATTTCCTTCATTTAATGTGTTTGAGTTTTAGTGAAGGAGTTTGTTTTACTCCTTGTGATTTTGGAATCATGACTTGATTTACACTTGTTAAAAAAATCAATACAAGAAGCTTTTGTCTTTAAGAGTTATTGTGGTGAAATGTTTATATGTACTGTAACTGGACGAGTGTTTTCAACTTAAAAAGGATATTTCTGTATTTATGGAGATAATCTGTGTTAGAGTATATTGTTGTTCTTTGGATTTTATCATTAAAGGGATGTGTCATCTGTATTAAAAGTCAGTGTTTATGGAGGCATGATAAAGTTAATGTACTTTTTATCCAGATATGAGTTTAAATTCTTATTTATTGTAAAGTACAAATTAATCATTAACTTGAGGACAATCCTAAAGTAGGGAACAGAGGAAAGTGTGGTATATGAATATATCATGCTTTTCTACATTATTATATTAATATGATATTCATTCTGAACTTATCAGTTATTTCTGAGTATTTGAAGTTTTTACATAACATGTTTTTTTTTTATTCTATCGAGGTCATACCTGTTATGCTGTAATGCTGCACATTGTGCAAGAATGTCGCCAACAGTGTCCTTCTTTCATAGTTCAGGTGTTATTTCGAGATTACAGTTTCCTCAATCTTTGTATAAGAACGACAAGTCGTGGGTAGAGCTAGTTGCTCTGGATAAATCCAACAATACCTATTATGTAAGGAGCGTTGAATTTAAAGAGTTTGATAGATTATCTCAGCTTCATCAGGTTGAAAGGATGTTACATAATCCAGTAGAAGCGACCATTCATTGTCCATAAAGCAAGTGCATACACTATGTTTGTGGTTGTGTATTGATAAAGATTGTTTACTGATATTTTGCATTGTGGCCAGCCTCTTCCTTTCATTCTCATGAACTCATCTACTAAGAGGTTCAGTACTACTTCGTAATAAATATCTTGTTGAACTTTCTGTTACTAAGCAGACCTATCCAACTGCTCCAAGGCCAACGCAGTTTTAATTGAATATGCCACAACCCCATCCTCAGCTCTGACAAAAGAAAAATATAAGTCTCAGTTAAAAACTTTAATATACAGCAACACGTCATATTAAATTGCTCAATTTTTTAATGATATCTTCCCTGGAAGAGCTTAGCAACACCAAAGGTAATGACCAACGTCAATGTGTAACTGGAAATCAGCAAGTTAAATTCTATGAATGCATCAGAATATGTGTAAGTGTGAAAAAACTTACAAATCTTTAGTGAACACCTGTGTAAATTAAAAGGAAAAGAAACACCTTGTACTGGAAACACTACTGCACTTGTGGTGTACAAAACATGTTTAGCGTTACCTGTCTTCTAGAGTTTAATAAAGTGAGCATTTCACATTCACCTACAATTTAAAATAGTTTTCAAACATACACATTTTCAGACATGTATGTAGTTTTAACATTAGAATGTTGATCGTGGATTACGACCAGATCGCTTTCGAACTAGTTATCTGTTTTCTGGATCATTTCCTGATAATGTCACATGATGTTTTCTCATGGGAAAAATGACTGTATAGCAGGACACACTATATGTGTAGGAGGACAGTGATATTTTTTATTAACATATTATGTGATGCTTTGAAGACATTCCTCCCTTACTATACTATTGGAATGACCAATAATGACATGGTTAGTGTTTGCATTTTGAGAAGAATGACCTTATTATTTCTGATTTTGTAGTGTCATATTCTCTTCAGAATAAGATAACTAATTCAAACTTTTTTTTCTGTTAGCTACAAGCACCATTCATCATTTGGTGGACTTGTTTGCTTTGATTGTTTTTGATTCAATAAACATATAATTTCACTTAGTTTTAACAATGTGTTTAGCCTCTTTTCTGCTTCAAAGTCAACTAGAATCAGAAAATTTTTTAACTCTTGTTATTGCAGTTGCTATTCTTATTCTTTATGTTACCAGTACGCCTGAGAATAATGTATAATACTACACGTTAATCGATCCTGAACTCGGCTGAAGAATCCAGTTTAGCAACGGATTATGATTTCAATTATATCTATTGTTTCCAGCACTTAATGAACTGTGGATTGACCATCCTGTTTATTTTAAAAATTAAACATTATTGCTAAAAAACATGAAACTACTCTATCTAATAAAGTTAAATAAAACAAAAGCTGTGATAAGAGTGTGTATACAAAATTGTAATAAATTTTGTTGTCATTTTTACATCAAAACTATTAAGTGTCACAAACATCTCGGATTTAAAGTGTAAAACTGCAGTAAGCGCATGTAATTTCTCTGCATAACTCTCCACCTAGTGGTGCGTTAATGTAGGTCAGCATTCCCCTCCATTGCAAAGTTGGTTGCCAAGGTTAGAATGCATTAGATTGCTTTTTTTAATTATAGTTTAAATCAAGTAATTAGAGTATTCATTAAGACTGTATCAGCGCAATTCCACTTAATATTATAGAAATTTCAAAAAGTAGTAAACTTGTAGTTGGGACAATCTTAATTGTTTTAAATTCATGACTTTAAAAGGGATTTGTATAACGTATATAAGCAATACGCCTATTTTATATTTTTCGGATCAGCTGTAAATTTATTTTTGCTGTGTTGAACTCTCGTGAGGTTAGTCGTGGAAATTTACTCAGAACATCATGGCGAACGTGATGAAACGACAGCGGTCTCGTCGCAGATTAGCTGCATTAACTTTTTTGTCCAACATATCGCTGGATGGATCGCATAGGGATACAAAGCTAGGCATTTTCAACCGCAATTTTCAATCAAATGACATAGCCAGTGGAACAGAGTTAACAACTCCAAAACAAGAAGTAAAAAAACATTCGAACGAAGTGATTTCTTCTACGAATAATGCTATTACTTGTAATAGAGATGACACTCGAATTAAAAGTTGTCGGGCCGGTACGGAAGGTAAACTAAGTTGTCTGGGAAGCTGGGATGCTGCAGTCGATAAGCTAAAATACGAATCAATAGACTTGAGTTTGAAGAAAAGTTTGAATCTAGTAGTAGGTCTTTTTCTGCTTCATGTTCTAAGCGTTACAGCCCAAAAGAAAATCAGCGGTAAGAAAGTTTTGAAAGAAATTATTGACATTTTTATTAAACTTATTATTATTACTATTAGAATTAAAACGGGACCTTTTGTTTAGATAATGTTGTTATAAATTCATATCATCTAAATAATTGTAGTATTCAATTTATTGCCATTAAAGTTAAATACAACAACAATATATCCGAACATAAGAAATTCAAGAATGAAGAGTATGCAACCTGACAGAAAGGCAGTTAGCTTGTCAGTCATCTGTCATCTACGTAAATAATAACATTTAATAAATTCAATAAGCCAAAACATAAAAATCAAATTAAATGTAGTTTATCAGCAACATGTACCTAACCAATTAAAGTTTTAAAAAAGTTTAAACTTACTGTTGCACTCGTATACTATAGCATGTTAATTAGCAAACTATGTGACAAATTTGCAAAGTTAACCCAAGAATTATATTGGTCAAAGAATAAATCTGCATCTGAGCTTCCAGGATTTAAGTCTTTTATCTTTAAAATTATGAAGAGCTTCATGAAAAGTAAAAGTAAAAGAATTCCTTCAGAGGTAGGTGTATGGATAGAAATAGACGTGGCCCTTTTATGGAGTGTTCTATCAGGCTATAGTATATGTAGTAATTAATTGTTTGTCAGGAATCTAGACTTAAATGAAAGATTATCAAAGATATACTTACAACAACAGGTCAGGTGGTCATCACTATCATAGAATTTACCCTTCTCATGAAAATTATCTCATATAGGTCCAATTTTCACTTAACCAGGTTTGGTAATAAGATGTTTGAGAAAGCTCAAGGTTGTTCATTAGAGATAGTTTAAGTAAAACTTCCATCGTGGTCAGAAAACTTGGGTAATTGGGAATAAACAAATAGATGTATAGCAAGAACGACAAAGAGATTGGAAAGAGAAGATTTGGAGCAAGAGCACGAGTTAAACATTATTTCTAAAGATAATTTGTAGACTTAAATATAAGTAAAGTAGATTCAATGATAAGCTTAGTTGCTATTATTCTGACATTAAATGATTAAGACTATTAGAAACACAATGGATGAATTCATGACTTGAGAAAAGTAAACATTTACACCCACCCTTTACTTTTGAGAAAATCATCGATGCCCTCTAAAAAGTAATCTATGACTAAATGGCAGCAGAAATGGTAAGACACTTTTATAGGAACCATATCTGCCATTTATTCTTTTTTTTTCTCAAAAGCTACAGGAATATGCATTATCTTATGAGAAATCCAGAGTTGCACTCCAATCTGTAATTGGATAACATCCAAAGAAGTTATGATTGTTTTTTATCAGAAGAATTGAACTTGTTTTGAAACCTGTAAGGAACTGCTGTGACAACAATCCAGAATCTCTGAGTGTTTATTATTTTCAAGATGGAAACAAGGTCAGATTCAAAGCTAACTTGAAAATGTAAAGTAGCAAAATGTCCGAGTTGTTACAAGTATAGCAGATGTGAATGTGACCATGATGGCATAACAGTTTCTCAAGAAGTTAGCTGTAAGAGAGGTCAGAGAAGCTTTGGCAGAAGAAGAGGTGCTATCAAGTGCCCAAAGAGAAGTAGATCTGTGTACAGGAGCAATAAGCTTTCAGATGTATCCAACAACTTGTTCTCAAATGGGGATAAGAGCAGGAGAATGATTCACGATCAGTCAAGGAATACAAAAACTTTTTACCTGAGTGAAGTGCAAGAAACTTTTAAGGATAAGAGGTGAGGAGTACTAAAATAATGGAGAAATGTGGGTGCTCCACTTTGGTAGAATAGAAACACCTTACAGACTACTCGATCAAAGAAAATAGCTTGGCAAAATGACCTGTGGATCATATTCTACACAGCCATTACCTCACTTTTAGGCTTTTTTATTTCTGGATCTGATGGTATACTCCACCACCTACCCAAATAGTTATCTTTTCTGTTGTTGAATCAGAGATTATTTGTTAAAAATGTGTTTTTAAAGTACTGATCTCACTACTGCTGAAAGCAACTCATTCCATAAGTCCGTCACTTGTTATAAAGATAAAACTATCTCAACTTGAACTACCCTCAGTTTTCCAAATCTTAAACTTGTGTCCTCTTGTTCAGTTATTGTTTATACCAAATGGTTAATTGTCAACTATGGAGGATGCTGTTTTAGACTTATTGTAAACCACTAATGTTAAAGTGAACTCTGTGGAACAGAGATCATTGTATAATTAGGTTTAATGTTTTCTTACATGTTGAAATAAAAAGAAATGAAATTTTAATTCCTAATTTACAGTAAGAAAATTTTGAGTACATGACACAAAATTTATCATTAGTGAATTGGAATAATGATTTAAAAGGTGATGTGGATAGATTTGGGAAATTTTTATAAATAAATTTATTCTAAATCAAAATAGATATGTTCCTTAAAAGAGGAAAAGGATAATATAGGAAGATCAAATGTAATTTGCTTATTAACAATAGGATGAAAGCCTCTGTTTTTTTTGTTTTTTTTACTGTATTCTGAAGATAATAGGATGAAAGTACACAAGTCTAACATTTGTAAAAGACAGGCTTGGTTTCAGTTATAACAGTTTTATTTTTTTCATGGAGGGACATACTGTCAGCAGGAGTCGAGGTTAGCATTTTAAAGGTGTTTAATAGGGAAATTGTGAATCAATGGTTTCATGAAAAAATGAAGGTTGGGTTTAATTTTCTTTTTCTCAAGGGTGGTTGTACTAGGAAAACCTTAAAGGGTTAAGGTAAATGTGCCTTGTTGCCTGTATGTTATGTTAAATGTATATTTTAAGACTAATTCCATCCACAGAAAGAATTTCCAAAGTAACCTCTAAGATTTAGAAGCTCCTGCAGAAGCAGTTCAACATTTTAGAACTCTTTTTATAACTAAAATTTTGTAAAGATGTTCTAATAATTAACTTTTTTGTCTAGATTATTATTTAATTATAACTTATCAAGCTGTTAAGAAATCTGCCATGATTAGGGTTCTCAGACCATTGCTTTTCAACTGATATAAGAGGGCCCTAGTCTATGCATATATTGTCTATCCTGAACTTTATATAATTCTCTCCACTCAGAAGATGTCATCCTTGAGCCAATATGCACAACACAAACTGGTATCTCAAGCTGCCAACACACAGTGCAACACTTACAAGTCAGAAACACTACCTAAAACACATGCACAATACACCAGGCCAGTTAATGAGCTAGTTATGTACACAGATGGTGTGATTTACTATCCACTTAACTCAGATGGCTCAGATATGTGGGATGCTATGTGTTGAACACCAATAGAATATATTAGGATGTTAAGGCTTGGAAGTGGGACCCTTGGCTCCCACTAATGCTCTGTGATTGATGCTCTTGCCAAGTGAGCTACTATATCCCAAGTCTTGAACAGACAACTTTCCATCCTGACTGTTACATAATACATCATATTCTTTTCCATACTTTATATACTTTCATTATCACAATGTATGCACTGATGTATGAATAGCATGTATTTATGTAAGACAGTAATGCAAAATTTAGTTTGTACGACATTTGAGAACTAGGACTTCTATTGTGATGGAAGCATAAACCTATATATATATATGTTTGTTTTTGCAATGCTAAAACATTATGCTTATGCTATGAATATACACTGTGTTATTTCTACTAAGTGTTATTGTTGTATGGTAAAAAAAGACAAAAAAAAGAATGATGTCTACAATAAACAACTGGTTGAGTGAAATTCAATGGTTGTATAACATGATACTCAAGTACGAATTCATAACCCTGCCCTAAAGAATTGTTGATAAAATGTGAAATAAAGTGTTATTGTTGAAATCTTGACACAAATATTATTCAAATGCCCACCTCGGTCTTCACTTTTTCTAATACATTGATATATGTATATATATGTAAAAGAACTAAATCTGCACTTAGTATTCTAAGTAAGGCCCTACCAGTCTTATATAGATATATAAAAAGTTACAATAACTTTCTTTTTTTTAAGTACAAAACTTGTATAAATAGATTTAAGAAATGATTTTTTTCCCTTCACTACAACGTAATCTTTCATATACTCTTTAGTACTTTTCTAACTCTAGAAATACTACTGATCAAGAAATTATCCAAATCTTTGACATAAATTATAAATAATGAAGTTTACAAAACAGATCCACGAGTAACCCCACTAGTAATTTTCTACCAAACAAAAAAGAAAATCCATTTATCACCAGGTTTTGCTTTATATCACCAAATCATTTTTTATTCACTATTTTAATTTTTTTAATTTGATAAGTTTGCAACTTACCAATCAATATTTTGTAAGCCATCTTAAAAAGTTTTTGAAGCTTAAGATAAACATCTTTCTTTCAGGACTTCTTTCATCTGAGATAACAAAAGCTTCATAAAACTATTAAGTTAATAAGAAGTGTAATAGACTTAAAATAAGACCCAAAACTTGAGCACTTTCGAATAGTCAACTATTCGGAAGCGCTTGAGTTTTGGGACTTATTTTAAGTCTATTACACTTTATATGTGATCCTTTGTGCTAACTCCTTTATAAAAGTTAATAAGAAAGTATTCTTT
>NW_013665643.1:714903-723537 GCF_000517525.1 Limulus polyphemus | reverse complement strand
AACTAAAAAAAACACCCAAAATTTAGTCTCTTTCAAAAATTCACCTATTCAAAAGCCCTCGAGTTTTGGGTCTTATTTTAAGTCTATTACACTTTATACGTGATCCTTTGTGCTAACTCCTTTATAAAAGTTAATAAGAAAGTATTCTTTTATAAAATCATATAGAGAATAATATCAAATAGCAAGTTTCCAGATAATATAAATAAATTTACAATTTAATAAATTACTTTTGATAATAGCTTCCAATACTTTGCTAACAGAAAACAAACTATTAAGCCTGTAGTTTCCTAGGTTTTTCCTTGACCCATTATTTTGAAAGTTAGGAAATCACTTTGGAAGTGAAGAATTTCAAAAGTACCAAGACACATTGTGAGGAATGAAATTAGCATTATTTTTTACTTCAGATGCTGGTGCCTGTTGAGAAATATTCATTATCACTATCATACATAAATCACCTAATATATTGCATGTACATTAACAACCACTTACTATTTACCTTATGAGCAGTATTTTCTACAAAGGCTTAAGATGCTAATACAGGTCAAATTATGATGTCTTAACAGTCAGTCATATAATGATGACTAACACTGAACTTAACCTGTCCTGTGTATTTATTGTTGATTTGTTCTTTTAAGAGAGAGATGTAAGGTATTATATGTTGTTGGACTATAATGTATAAATACTTTAATGGGGAAAGAGAAAGAAAAGAGTAATTGGGTGTTGGGCAACTTTCTGCATAGCACTTAGGTTATAGGCTATACCATGTAATTTACAGGTGCCTATCATACCATATTAATACTAGTAAGTTTCCTCCATTAATTTATAAAGTAGAATTATAAAACACTTTTCTCACTGCTCAGCACTTAAATGTCATTTGTATACAGGCTACATGAATTGTGTCATGTACTGTGTATAACATTTAAATAAATGGTTCTTGGGAACCCACAAAGTCTATTGTGATGAGCTTGTCAAGGCTAATGTTGATGTCATAGTGCTGCATGCACGTAGGAATCATCCTATGTGAAAAATAACAGATTCAACACCCTTAACTTCTTACTGAAGTTTTTAAGGTAAATCTTATTAGTGCAAAGATATTTAGGCACCATAAAAGTTTATCAGGTTTTCTCAATCACCTTTAATTTTTCTCCCCACCAGAAATAAAATATAAGTAAAAGTTCTACTCAATTAAAAGAAATTGGTCAGATTATTAATCTTCTCATTCATCAATAAAACCACCTATAAATTTTCTTCACATTCCATAGAAAGCATATTTTCAAATACTTTATAGAACAGTGTTGTCCTTGACATTCTTTATGTAGTTAACATAGGCATAAAAAAAAGACTTGAAAGTGAAATTTATATATTTTTTATTTGTAATATGTATAAGACTTTCATAACCAGTTTGCCTGAAAGTTAACCTCATGCTACTAATAAATTGCATATTTTTTTAATATAAACATTCTAATTTATTAATAATTTTGATTGGAATGTATGTGTGAGGGTGTAATTGGGAGTAGGGCAACTGTCTGCATAACACTTTACAGGTTATACATGAAACAATGGAATGAGTGACAGATTTAATTTGTAACAATAACAATTTGGTAGAATTTTAAAGGCAATCTAAAATTACTAACTAATCAAATTTAAGTTACATGCATAATACTGGTATCATAATAATCAAACAGATCAGTTAAGTAATGTCAACTGTCATTTCACATTTTATATTCAGTCCTTTCATAAATAAGCTTCAATGAAACTTTTCCACTCCATTATTTTATAATCATTTGAGTTGTTAAAAAAGGGTCTTGCTAGTAAATGCTAATGAGTTAATTCTAGTTTATTTAGTAGAGCACTCACTGGTATGGAGATGTCCTAAGTTCAATTCTATTTATTGAAAACAAAATAATTACATTATCACAGAAAAACTGGTGTCTATTTAGCCTTTAACACTGAAATAAGACACAAAGATAGGCCTTGTTTGTGAGAAGAAAGACTGTGGTAGTTTAAGTTGTTAAAAAGTGAATTAGTAGCAAAGGATAAAAACTAAAACCTTTAATTAACTCAGTTGGTATAACACTCACCTTGTTTGAGAGAGGTTCCAAAATCCTTCTTGTGGGAGATGTAATATTGGAGTACCACACATACATACACTCACACACACACACACACATTCTGAAGTAAATAAGATGATAGAAGCCAAAGTTAAATGTACATTTTTTTAGGGTTTATAAAATCTATATTATTGTATTTTCTATTAGTGTTTTTGTTTAGATGAATAAAATTATCTAGCTGTTATACAATAAAAATCTTAAAGATTTCACTTGGTAATCCAAAAGTTGATTCAAACTGAATTAAATGATTTACTTATTACTGTTACTGTAAAATGATCTGACAACGAACAGGTTTTATGTAAAATATTTGAAACATTCACATAGTTATTGAAAAGAAAATGTTTTTTTGTTTGTTTTTTTTCAACAAGGAATTACAACAAGAATAGTTTGACATTGATAATTTGATTTAGCATAAGAGCAATTTCTAAAGTGTTTGCTCTGGAGAAACTTTATGCATACAGAGTATCATATATATATATATATATATCTCAAATTGTTGTCAAGAAACTGCTTCAAAATATTGGATTGTGTGCATATTTTGCCTAAAAATGTTTCAAAAGCAAAAACTGAGACAATTTAGGGTTTGCACTTGACTAAAATTTTTGTCTGGCTAGCAGTTACTTGAACTCAATTTTCATTTTTCCAGAAACCTTTCTATTATCACAGAATTATGTTCCTCCTCCAAAATTACCACATTGAGGTTTTAGCATTTATGATCCCCCAGAAAATGTTTGGGAGGAGGACAGTTTCATACTTCTAGACTGTCCTTGTACACCCATACATTAGAAAAGTAAATATTTAAACATACTCTTTATTTTTCAGAGAATCATCAGTTTCTGTCTTAAACTCTTGTAAGGTGTTGGCTGCTGCTACTTTCAGTGATAACTCATTCCATAAGTCAGTCACCTAGAAAAATAAAATTTTTAACTTGAGCCTAGCCTGTATTTTCCATATCTTAAAAATTTATGATCTTATTATCTTCAGAATAAAAAGACAAAGGATCAGAGCCCTTTATCCTATTGATCACCCAGATGATCTTTTAAGCTTCAATAATATCACCTCTCAAGAGAAAAGAAAATATCTTAACCTAGCCCTATTACATGTACTCTATCCACATAATAATTCTAGTAGCCCTCCTATGAATCTTTTCCAGTAAGTCAATATTCTTTCTTGAATAAGGACATTAAAAGTGTACAGAATATTCCAAGTAAGGCCTAACTATAGTGTTTTGTACCATTACATCTTTCATTTGTAATTAACATGTCTTTAAATACAGCTTAATATTCTATTAGCTTTACTACTAGCAACAAAGCACTGCTTCGATGGCTCTAGTGACTTATTCACCATTACGCCAAATCCATTTCTTCTTTGTATAAATATCAATAAAAAAAAAGGTGATCTCCCAATCCTAGATGTGATGGTAACTCATGTACTACAAGAGTTTACAGAAAACCCACAAGTATTAGTAAACACCTTAATTATGGATCATATCATCTCTAAGCTTACCTTGATTGGAAGTTATTATCATATAATCATGGGTGGGTTCTCATCTATCTCAAATGGGTTATTCAAATTATGATAACTCAAGTGCATTCATTACCGTGTACTTACTCTAATAAAGATAATTTGCCAAATATTTATCCAACTGATCCAAGTCATTCTGTAGTACCTAAGCATCTTCAATCCAACTTGAAATACTCAAGGAGTTTAATGTAATCATCATACTTTACTAATTTAATAATTATCAGTAGCTTTATTGTAAATAAGAAAGCAAATATAACAGATTAGTAAAGGAAGATTTTTCTTTGGTGAAACCATACTGGCTTTCTTTTATGATATCATATTTTATTGGATGATTTTGTAAAGCTTATGAGATTAAATTTGTTTTCACTAAAGGAGTAAACCTAATTGGCCAATAATTTTTAGAGCAACAATACCAACTTTTTTTAAAAACAGTAACGTTAGTCACTCTCCAATCCTCAAGCCACTGTCGACCTACCAAGATTAAAAAAGAGAGTCTTGCATATCTGATTTTAACATCTTTTAGACATACACTTATTTCTCTGCACAACAAAGAGCTATTACCTCACACCACTACTGTGAAGAGTTTTTGCACCTGCTATAAGCCTTGAAAAAAACTCTCACACTTACACAGATTACTTAATACACAATATTCCAGCCTGTGAATAAATCATCATTAGACTACAGCCCTCCACCAGGGAAATACATCCTTCATGCACAATAATCCCCATGAGAAGTAGCACTGGAAGAAAGGCTCATTTTCTTTCTTCAGCACTGCCTTGTTCAGACATGTTTTTTCTTAGGAATTAACAGTATTTTTGTGCTTATTATTTCAAATATTCATTATAATTCATAGTGTAATCTCTCTTTCCTTAGTTTTCTTGATTAGGAAAAAGAAAACTAATATTAAACATTTCAGTTAAAACTTTGATTCAAGTTAACTAAGATAATTTTTTATTTTAATCAAATTTCTAATTTTTTTTTGAAATATCCTCAAAATATTGGCTGCTCAGCGGGTTTGCTATCATCCTTCTCTCTCTAGGAGCCCCAACAGGTTTTTAATCTTCTACAGGCTTTTGGGGTTGACCTTCTTCAGTTTCTAGTACTATTTTTACTATCCAACATCCCCCCTCTCTGAAGGTTAGTCATCATAGGTCTTGAAAGCATTTTGTTTTTGGAGACAGCCCTTGACTCCTCTCCAGTAGTAGCTCAGCGTTCCTATTTTGTAAAGTACCATTTCTTGTTGTTTTAACTCAGCATACAGGTTTCATTAAGTACTCTTCAGTGTTCTCATTAGGTCACTCACCTTGGCCTATGCACCAATGACATACCAGGCCAATTTGTATTTTCCAAAAAAAAATAGGTTTTGTGGATCATCTGGGTTATAAGTACATGTTTCCAAATTTTTGACATCTTCCAAGGTTCTGACACTATAATGATGACTGGAGGCACTCTGGTGGTCAATGATGTTACCACCATTGTGCACCAGGTGGTTAATTCCATTTTGACCTCGGATCCAGAATTCCCAACCTCCTGCTTCTGCTACTTCAGCTGAGCCTGCCCCATCTTTAGATGAGTTTCATCAATGTTGTTTCCACGTGTATTTTTACTTCTAGCTCCCTTTCCCAAGAAGGTTCAGGTAATCCCACCTTCCTCCTTCACTATTTGGTTTACACAGGTATGCAACTTTTTTATCTTTCTCCAGTTGATTTTTCAGAATCTTGAGCTACTTTGTTGCATGAGCCTTCATCAGTTGAGTCTCTTCAACTTTAGAATCTCTTCTTTTTCCTTGTTCTCACTCTCTCATTCTCCATCTACTTATCTTCATCTCTTACTTACTAAACTTCAGTACCTGTCCATGCTTCACTTTATTTTAGAGTCTTGACATCATTACCCTGTCAGCTCTACTGTGAAAATTGCACACACCTGCTTTCCACCTTGCCCTCAATTTTCTTCTACCATTATGTCCCAGTTAACTTAGTTTCTCTGTCTCTGGGATGTACTTGGTTGGATTGCTTTACTTTCTTATATTCACCTCCTTCATTATTCTTTCATGAACCTCTGTTTTGAACTTTTTCCGTGTGAGGAGTTTTATTTGGGGTGGTACTCTGGAGTTTTGAGCTGATGTAACTTGTTAGCAGTCATCTGTACTCACTTTGTTTTCTTGCTTATTTAAAACCAAGAAGCTCCATCAGGTTTCTAGTCCTCTATGGCCTTGTGGGGTTGCCCCTCTCTTGTTCCCAGTCCCCTTGTTACCATCTAACATACCCACACTCTGAACACTGGTCATCATAAGTCTTGGAGACAATTTGTTTTTGCAGACACCCCTTGACTTCTGTCCAGTTGTAGCTCAGCTTTCCCAATCTGTACACCTGTGAACTCCTTTTGCCACATACTTAGCATTCTTGGGGATTTTCCCCCTTTCTTCCACCCTCAATCTCACTGTATTAGAATCCCATGGAATTATTCCTTGACCCCACTTTGGGATTTGCTCTCATCTTTTGTCATTCACAAAAGATGGAAGATTGGCATCCTGACACAGATCTGCCTCACTTGAACCAACTATGGTCTTTCCTTGGTTCAAAATGGATAGTTTTCTCACCCTGCAGTGAATACTCTCCTTGGTTGTGGTTGACCCAGATTACAGTTTCAGATACTTCATCCATATTCCAATTCATCTTTCACCTTTTGCTTTCTTGGGTTCATCCATAATGGTCAGACATTTAATACACAACCCTAGCCTTTAAGTTGGCTGTGGCCTCATGTTTTCCATGTAATATATCCAGAGAGTCACTGTCTTATACCTATTGTGGGCACAGCACAGATAGTAAATTGCATAGCCTTGTGCTAGATGACAATCAAATCTGCAAACAAAACCTGTTAACCAATATCTCTGTTCAGGTGGGGTGCATTTTGGGACACCTGATCCATTTCCTGAGTCTGGTCTCCAGAAGAGCTATTTCCCTATATCTACATCCTCAAAATATTTGCTGCTCAGCAGGCTTGCTATTCTCTTCCCTCTAATTTTTCTGGTTTTCTTATCATGATCCATTCAGGCACTTCCTCTGTTGTTTCTTACATACACCAAAAAGGTGGTACTTGCTCTAAGGACCTCTGTTTTCTTTGCTGTAGACTTTCTGTTTTGGGCCCATGATCACTATGTTCAAATGTTGATGTATTATATTTCAGAAGCTTAGGCTCTGGAGGTGGCTCAACTATTTTGCCAGATCCTCTCCAAGAGTGGTCTCTCCATACTCTGATGTTATCAGTGGTTTTACTTCCACTCTGGGTGCTCCATCATTACTGCCTTTCTGACTCCCCTCAACACCAAGCTTCAACTTTTTTGTTTGCCAATTCCAGACTATATTTCTGTCAGAGAAAATTAGGTAGGGAGTGTTTGTCTCTTTTTATATGTTTCCAACACATTCTCTTCTTCTCACTTCCAGGAGCTGTCACTGTAACTTGTTTTTTTTCTTTGGATGCCTCCCACACTATTTGCCACAGTGTAAGGCTAATTTTCTTCCCTGACTGCTTCTGCTTAGGATGTTTTTTCTATTCCACCTCCCTTCCTTTTTTCCTATTTAAAATAATTTTGACCAAGATAGTCTCCTTTGTCCTGTACAGGCTATTTATTATTAACTCATACATACTGCCCCTTTTCAGAGTAATTGACGTATTTTCTTACCATGAGATTCCTTTTCCTCTAATATCTTATTTCCTTCCATTTTGAGTGGTTGGGTTATGCACCTCATCCTACTTGTTTATTCTTCTGTGTTTTTATTTTGCATGTCTCCATGCATAAGTTTGTCATCTCATGGCTTCTCTTGCCTCTAGCCATCGATGACCCTTGTATGACATCTTGCAGGCAAATATATGAATGACCCCTGACATGCTAGTGTTTTATTACACCACAGTGTAGTTTTATCTACCCTGGATTTCATCTTCTCCCATTTTCTACTATTTACAGTAGTCTCTGAAGGTGAGTTGTTTATTTTTCTCTTTCTTTACAGGTCTCACTACCACCTTATTCGATTTATATATCTATATAATGGAAACAATGGAACCTACCAAGTGGCCATTGTTGTCATACAAAGAAACCTGTGTTCAGTGGGGGATAAAGTGCTAAGACCATCTGCCCCTTCTCAATGCCTGTTGTCGAGGTGGGGTTCTTTTGCATGACTGCTTTGGCAGTATAATCTATTTTACTTTCCAGGAAGTACTCCCAGAAAAAAAAAACAGTCTACCCTCGCACCTGGCTAGCTCTTGTCTCTGTTCGAGGTAACCCATTGTACAGTTTGTCCATGGGGGACCTTATGCAGATGTGATAATTCCTGTAAAGTCCAAGCATCTCTGGTGTTTTTCATCACACAAATTCCCCTTCATGTTCTAGTTGAGTAATGGAGAATTTCCCATTGGGTCTGCTTAAATGGCAAAATAGCACTTGCCCCCCCCCCTTGAAAATGAGAAACATATTTATTTCTTTATTTATTGAGTACCCTTTATTCATTCTTTATATATATACCCTTGATTTAGACTTTGCCCCCCCCCCCCGGAGAAATGTCTATGGACGCTCATGGAACTATGTTTATCCTTAAATTTGACAGACATGTCTTTAAAACTATTATTTAATGTGCTATTCTGTAAGTTTCCTATTTCTCATATCCTTAATGCCCTAGCTGCAATATCAATTTGCTTATTCCCAGTTTTCTTGACCACAATGCCACTTTAATTTTGGACTATCGTTAATGAATACCTTTAGTTTCCCCAAACATCTTACTGTCTGTTTTAAATTGAGTTCATTTCTGGCATGTAATTAACTCTTACCTTGAAATCTACCATACACGTCTAATCTACCCACCTGTTGCTTTAAACATGCCCCCAAAAATCTATCATTTAAGCCTTGAATTTCACTAAGTAATTACTTTCTGCATCTAGCCCGAAGAAGCTCTCGACAGGGTCATACCCCTTTTTTCTATCACTAAGACCGCTAAAGGAGATCTTT
>NW_013665643.1:708604-714518 GCF_000517525.1 Limulus polyphemus | reverse complement strand
AAGCCGCTAAAGGAGATCTTTAAAGTTTTTCAGGTAAAATGTTTCCAACCAGCGATTTTTTAATCTTACTCATGGGTGAAAACAAGCATTACAAGCTTAATATTCGGTTTAATTTGAGTTTCACTGGAATTCTATAAAAGTATTTTTTTAATATGAAAATTACTGCCAATACTTTATCATTAATTTGTTATTTAATAAGTTCGTTTCATTTTCACATTAGTGTTAAAGTAAATTGTATCTTATCTTCCTTCTCCATCTCCTAGTTGGGAAACTTACTGGGTTTTTGGCACAATAGCCAAGGTGATAAACTAGAACATGTGAGTGTAATGTTTGAAAAAATATGAAAGTTCAACAGACTCGGACTGTAAGCTTGTGTTTTATCAGCGGATCACGTGGCTTTGTTTACTTATGATATAAACAAAACCCGCTTGAAATTCGCTAAACCAGACTTTTATATTTTTGTCAACCTTTAGTTTACTTGCTGCAAATTTAAAAGAGCGACGTTTCAAAAGAGGAGATTAGTGCAAAATTTAAGAAAATGTGTTTTAAAAGAAGCTAAATTTGAACAGGCATGCTTAAGAATTTTCCGTTTTTTTAAGGTTACTGCACTAAGAATTTTTAAAGTTGTAGTATAGTTGTTGTTTTTTCATGATAAGGAAGTATTTTATACTCAAATAAAAATGTTTTGTATGAGCCAAAACCTTTTATTGCTCAATGATAAATATATTTTTTTATACTTTAATATAATATTGTGAATACGTTCTAACTGTGTGTGAATAACGTTAGTTGCAATAATTTTCGTATACACATGGTACTAAAAACGTCTGTTTGATCATTTAATGAAGATAAGTTTATAATTATATAAATACTACCTTGACAAGGTATGGGCCTGTAAACCCCAGGTATATGTTTTATTTTTCTTCTAAAGTTTTTCGAATGTTTGTGATATAATGGGCATTTTGTTCGGTTATAAACATAACCCCATTTTCCATTTTCTTTGCTTGGCTATGTGTATACCACTGGTGGCTGCCGTGTTTGTTAGATTTGATATAATCCGTGAGCCTTCAAAGGAGTACATCACCCACAAAGTGATGCAATCAATGTGTGACGTTATTTCACCTTCAAACTGATATGTAGTCAAGCGAATAACCAGTTTTACAAGATATCAAATGAGCAAGTAACCGATTTGCGACAGCTTTCTTTTTATCATGTCTGACCTACTTAACCTCGATTTGCCAGTGTATTGTTTATTCTGGACCACGTGTTTAAATTATACAGTACACGTAATGAAGTCAATGCCTCTTTACGAAACGTACAAGACTTTGAACATGTTGAAGATCCTAGTTGAGCAACACATACGCACAATGTGACAGCTGTTGATGACAGTAAAAATATGGAGTTCTTTCGTACCTAACTTTTGTTGTGCTTAACATTTTATTTGCTATTTTACACATTATATCTCTTGCTTATAAATACCAAGGCCCATTAAACTTAAATTCAATACAAACTGTTTTTTTTTTATTCGTTTGCATCATATTCAACTGCTAATACCTATATTAGTTATGAACCCAATTATTTGAGCTGTGTTCAAAAATTCATATGTTTTCAAAATGTGCAAGATTTGATTGGTTTATTTATTTGTCAGCTTTTTCTTATGTATTTTTTTTAAGGGCAGTCCTTTTTTAAACTGGGTCCCATGATTGTAAACTATTTGGTATTTCAACTTGAATAGAACCTTATTCTCGATTTCAATGACGAGGAACCCACTTTGAGACTAATAATGGCTGGAGACGGCTTGAATGGGTAATGAAGAAAAACTTATATTAAAGTTTTTCTTCATTACCCATTCAAGCCGTCTCCAGCCGTTATTAGAACCTTATTCTATTGGAAATAAACTTATGAGTGAACGTATAGAAGAATGTAATAACATCTGCTGTATTCAGTTTGTCTACGGACTCCTTCCACAAGTTTGGAGCTAGCAGAACCAGACTTCACGTATGGCTTATTGGGCGACCTTATCTATATTGCATAGCCCCCTACTAGAGGGGGGTGGGGGTAAAACGCGTCCGGAATGACTCCCAGACACGATTGGAATTAGGAGTAGGTTTTTGGGGTCACTGAACCAGAATCTGGCATCAGAATTATGTTCCTGCCTCCCCCGGGATCCTGAGGGCGTCATTTGAAACTATGTTCATACCACACTCACAAATTAACGGAACCAAACTTGGCACACATGCTCAGGTACTACGGTCGGGTGTCCTTCGTATTTTGTTTTCGAATCTAATACAGATCCCTTGGGGTAGCTATAGAAGTAACTGGGGGTAATGGAGTAGGTCGTACATTGAGGCCTCTGTAACCTATGAGGGGGCACTTGAACTCCTTAACGGAGCACGGATATTTTATGCTAGTAAAAATAAGAATGTCTTGGTTGTTATCGTTGATCAAATGTAGAAGACCTCTTTTATTAAACTTCGAAAACAAAATATTAAAAACTGCCAAAACAAAATGAATACATGAGGCATTTTGGTCCAATGACACGTTTCTGGGCTTAGAGAAGAAAATTGTAAAGAACACCTAGAATCATGAAAATGCACAAGTAATACACATAAAGTTGTTAAAAACAATAAGTAATTTTAACTTCGTGGTCAACTTATCATTAGTACAAGTAATAAAAACATATTGAAGAGAAAGGAAGATGTGGGGATGGCAATGCCAAAAAGTACAGAAACAGGGTAGGGACGAATACACAAAACCATACAAAAATCCCTACATAAGTAGACAAATCTTTTCAAGGAAAACTTTTATCTATAATTAAATGTTGAATTCCTTTTATTTGCATGAATTCAGGTTTGAATAAACTGAATAATGCTATAAAGTCTTACAATGGCTGCTTCCCATAAGCTTGTAACATTGACTCAGTGGCTACTTATGTAGGGATTTGTATGGTTTTGTGTATTCATCCCTAACTTGTTTCAGTACTTTTTGGCACTGTCATCCCTAAATCATTCTTTTTTTTCAGATTTTTTTTATTACTTGTTCCCCCTCTATTTTTAAACATTAATGAATGGCAGCCGCTATGAAAGCAGCAGTTTTAGTCTGGCATGATGAGTTGTCTTGATGGACATCGTGTGTTGAAGTTAGTGAAACGCTATACTACTTCTGCACTCCCCAAATTAAAATGCAACATTTTAGTGCGTAAATCAGCATTGGTGAGCTAGCCCTTTTGACGCCAGAATCAGAATAATCAGTAGGACATTTAGCTATTCGCTGGTTCTCTGCTTTAGCGATGTTTTTTTTTTTTGCTAAACTGAAGGTCATAATAGCTTTTGAAAATCTAAGTTAGGTGTTTATAAAAGTCTGTTAGATTATTATAAGAAAAATTTGAATCTATAATGAGCAATACGTAATATGTGACGGCCATTTTTTCCCGGCCCGTCCCTACACACTAAGCAGTAATGCTTAGTGATAATGCTTTATTACACAAGATACTTAAGTAAAGCAAATATAGTTGTACAATATTTTGTATTCGCACACATTGTTTTTATGCTACCGTAAGCCTATCAATGTATTAATATACAGTATTATTGCAAATGTCCTGTGTTACTCCCAGCAATCGTGCCAAGTGTTTTGGTTGCCATGTAAAAGTCTCTGTTTGCATATAAGCCCATACTGCCTTAGTAATATTCATATTGGGTGGCTTTAGAAACTTAAGGAGTACAATTTCAACATTGTGCATCTCTGTGGACAGAACTTTGTATATGGTGTTTACATTCTTCAGTAATACATGGACTTCATGATAAGAGAGAAACATAATATAATAAAGATAACCAACCTAACCGGTAACAGATAACAAAGATCTAATGATCCAATACTCAGATGAAACTTGTTCAGGCAAAAGGTATGAGTATTTAGTCGATTTTTCATTGAATCAGTAATGGTGCAGAACAACCCTTACGACAGTAATGTATTGAGCACTGTAGGCCTTTTATGTCAAAATTGTGAAGATGCGAGTGAACAGAGATTATAATTTCTGTTGGTATTTTCACAATCTCTACAATCAGAAGCTCACCGCCATCTTCTAAAAGCTGGTAATTTAGGTGTTAAGAAGACACTGGAGAGGAGAGGAGAATGCTTTTTCTGGGTTGGATCCCAGAACCTGTAGAGGATTAGTGTGATGTGAGTGAAAAGGTCCATTAAGGCAACAACATATAGTGGAATCCCTCGATTTACAAACGTTCGGTTTACGTTTTCTCTCTATAACGTAATTAAGATTTATGGGCATGTTTTTCGATTTGCGTTTGCATTTTCCACTATAATGAAAATTTACAGAAAAGTCGTAAGAAATATTTTGCCCGTTACGTAACAGTTTTTTACAACTGCGAAATCCAAATAGCTAAAAAGCTATTCTTCTTTATTATAATATTGAAATACCTCGCCGTCTGTTGAAAGTTGCTCGCCAACACTCTCCAAAGGTCGCCAGTATCCGCCATAGCCTCTTCCTCCTCCCGTCACTGCATACACTTAACCATTTGTTTTGTTTTTACGATGCAGACCAAGGCCGAAACTAGTTGTGTAATAGACGTAGGTGTGAGGGTTTTAAGGGTTATTGTAACGTTGTTCTTTCGTTGGTGTGTTCTTTTAAATTATCTGGTGAAAATAATTCAACATTCAATCCAAGTAATGAGGTCAATTGATTTTATTTTCTCCTTAAACGTTTCTACAAACGAGTACTCTTGTACACTGTCATAACATGTCGTAGGCCTATGTTACAAATGACGTTAAATAACGTGAAACAAATTAAAATATATAGCGGTAACTGCGAAAGTGCAAATAGAGATCACAGAAAAGTTTATAGGTACCAACTTTACCAGAAAAGAATATGTACACAAACTATTTATACTTATGCACGAAACAGGCAAACATTCTTTTTACTGCTTAAAACCTCTCCACAAGATAACACTGTATCAAATGTATATTTATTCTCTAACAAATAAAAGCTTGGTAACACGGTTACTATAGAGATAGTTCTGTTTATTGGCACCTAGTTGTTGTAATAATTCAGTATCTGACGTGTGTAAACGAGTGATCAAAGACCAACTGTTATACAGTTCACCTGTGTTCTGGCGCCAATGCTGTTCTTCACCCCACTGGGATACAAAGGAAGAAACCACCAAGAACATTTCCATCACCTATAGTCAGCAGCTCCTAGCGAGAAGGTAAAACAGTTAAAACCATATTGATGAATCAACTAGGACAAGGTATATGTTAGTCCTTTAAGGTGTTCGTATTGTTGTGCTATTATTCACAATTCATTGCCCAATCAGAGCATTAGAAAAAGACATATTTTAGTCCGGAATAGTCCCTTATGGTATCACTGACCTTTAAAGCAGGGCAAATTTACATGCTACGGAAACACTGTTAAACACTTCTTATAACCTTCAAGTTGAGCACAAAACAACAGTATGATGTCACAATCTCTGAAAGCACACTTTCAGTCATATATGTCATATTCATATTAAATCGGCAGGGATAAAGAAATACATAACATAAACTGTTTTAACACCATAACTTTACTTAGGAATGATAAAAATGTGTGAAAATTGATACACGTGCTCTTGGGGAACATCCTCATAGCTTGAATTAAAAACTTTACAAATTTTCTGAAACGTTAACGTACTATAAGCAATTAATCTTAATGCCTTCGTTAGTGGTAATTATTAGACTCATAACAAGACAGTTGGTAAATATTTTTGAATTAAAACCTTCAAGCTATGGGAGAGTGTAGTATCAACAGGTGTGATACATTTCATGCTGATATTGATGTAGTATCAACAGGTGTGATACATTTCATGCTGATATTGATGTAGTATCAACAGGTGTGATACATTTCATGCTGATATTGACTTTTATGGTT
>NW_013665643.1:694522-707869 GCF_000517525.1 Limulus polyphemus | reverse complement strand
GATATTGATGTAGTATCAACAGGTGTGATACATTTCATGCTGATATTGATGTAGTATCAACAGGTGTGATACATTTCATGCTGATATTGATGTAGTATCAACAGGTGTGATACATTTCATGCTGATATTGATGTAGTATCAACAAGTGTGATACATTTCATGCTGATATTGAACTTTTATGGTTGAGTTACTACAGGTTAATTAGTAACGATTTTAAAACAAAAACGAGTTATTTGCGTAGAACAAAAGGTTTAACTTTTGATTCAGATAAGTTTGAAAAATGTTATTTTTGAAATATTGGGGGCGCTCTCTAAGGGTCAGTGCTACCTTAAGATGTTTGAGATGTTATGATGGTATTTAGAAATAAAGAGGGCCAACATTCGCGGACGGATGCAACATGTCTCCGCCACACAATCCCAACATGGTCAATTTTGACTTCAGAAAAATCGAAAACTGTCTATATCATGCTTGGAACCTGCAAGAACGTATCTTCTACTAAATATCATGTAAGTTGGTTGACATACAAATGAATAGTTCACGAAAACCACAAATTGTGCTTTTCTCGCTGAAAAAAAATTGAGTAAGAGACAAGAATTTCAAAATTGTCTGTATCTCTGTTTGGGACCTATAAGAATAGAAAGAAAAAAAGTATCTTTGTACAAATTCCACGTTCATGGCGAAATAGGGCGGAGTAATTGTCATAAAATCCTAAAATTAGGCTTTTTCTAGCACCTTTATCCGCTTATATTTATTTAAAATGTGCTTGTCCACTATTTTTGTTTGTCAGTGTGTGGAACCTGAAGAAAAGTATATTTTTACCAAATCCCATGTAAACTGGTCAAAATACGGCCGAATAATTGTCTAAAACCCAAAAATTGTGTTGTTGTTTTTTTTTGTGAGTTTTGACCCCCACCCCCTAGAAAGACTCGAAACTTTTTTGTATGTCAATATGTTTGGTACATAAACATTTATATTTGTGCCAATTTTCATCTTTTTTTATATAAATATGACCGCACATGAGCACAAAATATACATTTTTGGGTTGTCTTCCCTTTGATCGCATAAAATCCCTAAAAAGACCTAAATAAAAAAAATGAAAAAGGCGTCCGAGCATATTGGACTAAGGTATAACCCTATCAAGTTAAAGTCAATCCGCCGAGAAATGAAGGAATGGCTGTCGATTGAAAAGCCACCCAGTGGCACAGCGGAATGTCTGCGGACTTACAAGGCTAGAATCCAGGTTTCGATACTTGTGGTGGACAGAGCACAGATAGCTCATTGTGTAGCTTTGTGCTTAATTACAAACAAACAAACAAATTGATTGAAAAGTGTGTGGAAGAAGAAGAAATAATAGAAAAACAATATGTCTCTCTGCGGAGACATAATTGGACTTGTACAACGTAAGCGTGGTAGCAAATATCGATACAAACTCTCCACGAAAACACACTGGTTGATGAGATGCTTTATCTTGAAAAACTACAATCTTTACGTATATCTCGTATTTATAAACTATGTGCGAGAAAACCTTGACGTCAACTTAGAATTTTCTAGACGTTTTAAACTCTCTTGCTAACAAACAAATTACAACATTAAAAATATAGCTTACAATAGGGTAATAAAGTTATGTTTTACATAATATACCAAATATGATATACATGTGTTTTATTACGGTAATGCTTTTCAGGAACATTGAACGAAACGAACATAATACAGTCGATGGGTTAGTAGCTTAATAAAGTTAATAGTCTTACGTTCGCATGGTTTTTTAGGTCGTTGAGGACCTGGGAGGGTCAGGTACATTTTCGACCTCTTCCTCCCTTCTTAACTATGTATTAAAAACTGACAAATGCTACTGATGATATTCCGCGACACAAAGCACTGATTAATCTTCGCCTTTTCAGGACCGTATCTTTGAATAGGATGCTAATAGCATTTAGTGTAATTTTAATTCTTCTCCTTGGTTGGTCACACACACTAACAAACAGTTCATACCGATAGTTTGCTCATTGGAACACTTTTTCTTTATTTCGGCTATATGTCTGATCCAAGTTAATTTTGGAATCATATGTTAATCCTAAAAATTTTGTTGATTAACTGGTATCAAGAAGAGCTCCATTTAGATATAATTGGGTAGAATTTCTATGTAGTTTAAGTGATTTTGCGAATAAAAGTAATTTTGTTTTCGGTATATTAATTTTGATTCTATATTTCTGACAGTATTCTACCAATTCATGCTATTGAAGGTGTTGCTGAGCTCTTCCAGATAGCCACATCATCAGCAAACTGTGAAGTTGAGCTACAGTTAATATGGTTCAATGGCATGTCGCTTACATACATGATGCACAGGATAGGACTAATTACCCCTCCCTGAATAACACTTGCCTCTGGAGTAAAATACTCCTAGTAGGTGCCCTCTGTCGTCAAGAAAGTTGGTAATTCCATATCTTTTAATTTGAATCTAAATCCATTATGCTATACAGTGTCGAATGTCTTCTCAATATCGAGAAAGCAAGCGACAGTGCATTCTTTTGGTTAAAGCTATATATTACGGTTTTAGTTAGCCTAACTAAATGATCAGTTGTTTGCCGAAATTTTCTGAAACCACTTTGAACTTCAGGTAATTTTGATGTTATCTTCAGAAAATTTAAGATCTTATTTCTAATTATTCGCTGTAGAATTTTGCCTAAACAACAGTTAGACTGATCGGTCTATAGCTTTCTGGCTTATTCGTTGATTTTCCTTCTTTCAAGCCCCCCCCCCCCCACGTGGCACAACGGTATGTCTGCGGACTTACATCGCTACGAAACCGGGTTTCGATACCCGTAGTGGGCAGAGCACAGATAGCCCAATGTGTAGCTTTGTGCTTAATTCCAAACAGAAACCCTTCTTTCAAGAACATGAGTACATTTACTTGTTTCCAAGAGGAGGGGATGTATCCCGAATTTAGGGATAGATTAAATAATGCGGTTAGGTGATCAAACAATTTCTGAGTACTTTAATAATATAGTTTGTATTTGGTCTTCTCCTGCTGCGTTGTTTTATGGATAATATAACTTCAGATTTGGTTATTGTATTTGTGATTTTTCGTGCTGGATCGTGATTATTGTTTGGGGGGATTATTGTAGTGGTCGGAACATATTCATTTACTTTATTATAAAAGTGTTTATTCATGTCTGGTTCTTGATGTATTTTAAATGTTGTGTTTAATTGTTCTTTAAAAGCTTCTGCTTTTTGTTTATTTGTGAAGACCATTTTGTTATTGTGGTGTTATGTCGGATATTTGTGAGTGTTTTGATTGTTTGCGAATTTTTTTAAATGTGTCCAAATCTGCGTAATCATTTGACTTTGAACACTAACTATCCCAGCTATCTTGTTTTAATTGTTTAACTTCATTTCTTATTTTGTTTCTTAGTAAATTGATTTGTGTTTTGATATTAGGGTCTCTTGTATCCATGTATTACCTTATAAGTTTTCTTTTGATCATGTCTATTATTTGTGCGCGTGTTTTCCATTTTCTGTTGTTTCGGTATTGTTTTCTCAACGGCTTTTAAAAGACACTCAGAGACTGTCTGTCAATATTTATCAATATCTGATGGTTTTTCTGTAATTTCAACTATTGAATTTGGAAATAATTTATCCAAGTAATTTGCATGTTTAGGCCAATTTGCTTTCTGATAATTAAATTTAGGTTTTATTACAGATTGATTATGGTGAGGTGCGAGATCGAAGACACAGGTGATTGGCAGGTGATCACTATCTATATCATTACTAACATAAAAATTTGGGCACTTATTTGCTAGTTGTAATGAACCGATACAAAAATCTAATATATCACTTGTGTGATATACATCACTGGTATGGGTAGGAGTGTTGTCATTTATCAACACACAACCAGTATTATTTTTAAAGTCTAATAGTTTAATTTTGTTTTGAGTTGTTTTACTTCAACCAAATTTTTATCTTTACTGTTTAGATCACCCATGATTATTAATTGTTTATTATGTTCTATTAATTCATAAGGTAATTGGGTATCAAGTATTTTCAAGAGAGAGCAGTAAATTCCAGCTATTGTTATAATTTTATCATTTGATAAGTTTACATCTATGGTTATATTTTCGTTTGTATTTTTTATCTCTATCTGAGTAACAGATAGAGTAGATTTATATAATAATGCAATACCCCTATTGGAGTCATTTTTGTTTAGTCTATCTACTCTTAAGGTAACACAATCGGAATATTTATGTGAATTATTTTTATAAAACATTGTTTCTGTAATAACAATTTCTGGATATGCTTGTATTATTAAGATTTAGATCTTGTGCCTCTTGAAAGCAAGACCACCTTGGATGTTAATGTGTTGGATTGTGAATGTTTATGTTAGGAATGCGTCCGTGAATCTTTGTACTATGTATGGTATTATTTGTATTATGTGAATTTTTGCTATATTTATAATTAGTGTGTTGCAGTCTTGTTTGTTTTCTGGATTTTGGTACTGTGCGATTAAACCCTTATTTTTAATAGCCTCTACTATCGGGCTATTTTCTGGTGTGTTGTTGATATTTTGAGTTTCGTTTACTATTACTTGTTTTTATGTTTGTTGTGTATTAAATTTAATTGTTTTAGTTTGTTCTATATTGTTGATGGATTTAGTCGGTTGTGTTTATTGTTTAACTACAATTGTGTATGTTGTTGTGGTTGGTTTTTACATAACTGATGTAGGAAGTAGTGTTTTTCTAATTTGTTGTGGCTGTGTTTTTTTGTGTAGTTTGTTCTGTAGTATTATTGTTTAGGTTGAAAATTCTTGTTTTGATGTCTTTGTATTTTTGGCAACCTTTATAGTTTGCCGTGGGTTGTTTGTTGCAGTTGCATCATAAAGATGTACATTTTTCTTTTGTGGCAGTTGCATATGAGATAACAGTCTGAGGTATGAAGATTGATTACGTGTATTTGAATTTTCAGTTAAAACTATCCCAGGTCATGCGCGTGCATTTGCTGAAAATTAATACAAACATATTTTTCTCCTCTTTTTTATTTTTTTTTAACGTTGTCCTCGATTCCTGGGTACATTTAATTCACAGTTGTACAGTAAATGGAGGCTGTACTATTAAAATAACAATGAGGGTATCATTATCTTCCTTATTTTAACAAGATTAACCTACACAAGCGTGCAGTATAATTACATGGAACAGACTGTTATTAACTATTACACGTTTCCTTCGTATGATTAAAAACACTAAACACTTATGCTTTTTCCTAACATCCCATAATTGTCGCATTATCTGACGTCTGAGAAGGAGATTAGAGTGCATATATTAGCTTCTCTTAAATGTTGAGAGAAAAAACCATAACAACTCTTTCAGCGGTATTCTACCATTTTGCCAAACATACATGGTTGTCCAACGAACTTGGTGACGTTTTATTAGATTATTGTGCACTTCTTAATGTTGCGAAGTTTTTAGTTTATTTACCTTAAGCACAAGTACCCTCTTTCACCATATTTACAAGGATAGTATATATAAGTTATGCGTATACATATTTGTGTATGGGTGTGTAATACTTGTTTTCGCCTTATGCATAGTCTTGAATGATTGACATAAAACCTGCTCTCTGAATGTTGCAAGTCAGTTCATGGTGGTGTCATTATCTACTAGGCAGTAGAATAAAATATGAGAAATTTTAACATTACCTGCTACTTCACGCACGTGGAAACATTTTGAAGTACAAACACTAAGATCTATCTATTGTTTTAGCAGTTACTGCCAAGGAAAAGACCCCCAGTGGTTCAGGAAGACTGGGGGGACTATAATGCGAAATGCCGGGTTTCGATACGTACGGTAGGCACCTCACAGATAGCTCTTTATGTAGCTTTGCGCTTCTCAACGGCAACCAATGGGGAGGGGAGATTGCCGTTTTTTTATATCTTACTGTTGTAACATTGTTCTTTCATTGGTAGGTTATTTTAAATTATCCGATGAAAACAATTCAAAGTCTAGTCCATGTAAAGAATAACAGATTAGTTTATTTATTTCTTAATCTTTTACATGCTTAAACAGTGTGGTAATTTTTTGGCTACATTTACAAGTGACTAACTACACTACTATACAGTAAAAATACTTACTTGTACAAAGTAATATGACAGCCATTGCAGATCGAAATACTTCACACCCTGACTGATTCACTCTAGTAGCTAGAAACATTTTTTTCATCTTAAAACCAACTCTTTAGTCTTTTATAACTAATACGTATTTATAATCCACTTTCGAATGTATGCTCCCCAGTGGCCCTGCAATAACTCTGCGGACTTATAACGCTAAAAATTGAGTTTCAATACTGTGGTGGGCACAGTACTGATAGTCCATTGTGTTGCTTTGGGCTTAACTACAAACAAACCAAAAAATTTGAATGTATTTGAAACTTGATGTCAAGTCTACTAGAATCTTCTAGGAGCTATAGGCATATCTTAACATCATGCACCCTCTAGCTAACAAACAAATTATAAGAATAAAAATATAGGTTACAACAATGCATATCTGTTGGAATTATGCCACTCCAATACAATATAACTATTACAAAGAAACCAATTTATAATCAAATTTTATATAATTATACACTTAGTTATGAATCTTGCATCCTTCTGTGGAAAAGGTAATTCATGGTGTTGTCTACAAGCAATAATTAAACAAACCACACATTTGTAATTTCACTAGTGGTAAAAGTCAGTGGAATGACAATAAGTAATGTCAAATAAGAAGAAGAATACTAGACCAGTTTTTATTTTAACCACTTACTTAATACTATTCTCAGGTGAATTGATTTACACACAAGTATTGAAGAGTTAATTCCACTTATAAAAGCAGGGTTGACCAGGAAATTTGTGAGGTAGTCTGTATGATTTGAACGAGTTTTCTTGTGTGTGTGAAATAATGAAACTAATTGAATTTTGAATGAAACAAATACAATCTTTATTGTAAAATAAAATGAAAACCCAATGTAAGTACTTAAGTAGACAGAACTATCTACTAGATAGTGTTTAGTCTTACACCTTTCACTCTCTCAAGATTGTTTTCTGCAGAACCTAAACACAATGATCTTAAATATGATATTCATTCCAGATCTCCCAGTACAACCAAATTAAGAAAGCACCCTTGAATTTACAGGTAAACTGGATTTCTTCATCCAGTTGACAACATTATCATGTGACCCGTGTCCTCTCATAGCATTGTTTGGTTGTAACATACAGGCATCATCAGATTGGCCAGCAAAGGATATTATAGTCAGAAATCCCTTCACATGGATTTACTATGTTACTGCAATATCTCTTCTGGTAGAATAGGCATTATCTACTATAGAGAAATAAAACAACTAGTACAAGGCAAACTTCATTGGCAAACTTATATCCATTATAATATACACCAAAACTATAAAAATACCTTGAATCATACTGTAATAAAAACACTTCTTCAAAAGAAAAACGTTAATGAATTACATTGCATATATACATACATACCAACTAAAGATTAAACACAGTGAGAAAGGTCCTTTACAATAATTAAATGATAGATATACAAATGAAATAATTACAGTGGTGAACCCTTTAACACATGACATGGACACACCATGCATAAAGCAGTATGCAAGCACACAAAGTAAACTGTAAAAAAAAAGGACTGAAATAAAAATACAGAAATACCTTGGGCACTTTTAGAGCAGGTAGTCTTAACAAAATTAATCATGAAACCAAAAATAAAGAAAAATAGAAAAACCTGTAATAATGAATGTATGATGAAAGTGAGTATTATGTGTGTATACCCAGGTTTTTTATATACTCAGTGTTGTGTATATATATATATCTTATTGGATCATTGTAACAAAATAGTTTGTTTTATACCAAATAGGTTCTTTCAGTGCCATATTTAGCGTGTTTGAATAGAATTATGTAAAGTTGAGGAAAATTTGAAGTTTGGTTTGTTTTTAATATTCATGTCTCTACCTATAATTCAGTGATTAATGAGTTTACAACTTTCTAGAGGAGTGCTTTAGGCTTAGTGAGTAACTGATACCCACAAGAACATGAAAATATTTGTTATTAGTTATTTGAAAAAAGCAAAGATTAATTGAACATTTTATTATTCCATGACAGAGCACATGGTTCAGTTGTTGAAGCACGTGCAAGAGTTTCTTCATTTAGCCAAAGGCAAAAACAGCATTTTATCAGTGAACAACATAAACTTGTATCAAGTGAGAGCTGTGAGAGTATAGGCAAGTGTATAAAGTTTTTTTCACAAAAGATATATATTTTATATTTCCCAAATAAAGGAGCTTATATTTTCTTATGTATCTCGTACTTTGTACTTTTATTTGATAATTTCTATGCGTATTCCAGTAGGTATTGTTTAGATTGTTTTACAGAAGGCTTGTATGGTGTAGTATCAGTTAGTACAGCTGAGACCTAATGTATGACAATTCACTTAAAATTTAATCCATGTGTATATCTATGTACATTTAGCATTTAAAACAGCCTCTTAATAAAGTAATATTTTACAGTGTTTAACATTGGACACTCTGTTAGGCACATAACCTCTTTCTACATCTTACTCCAAAAATCTTGATTCATAGGAGAGTAAACCTGCAGAAGGGTCTAACTTTAGTTGTGAAAATTCCATACATCTGCACATCTTATAGTTTACCTAAAGAATCTATATATACATATATTAAGTAACAGTTTGCCACTACATACAATGGAAAACAGCTGCCTTTACAACAGACAGTAAAAGAAATCATCTATTTATCTTGAAGCAACATAGAAACTTCATATTACATGCATTAACTCAATGAGATATTCATTCGAGGCAAAACAAGCTAACTCTTAAGCAAATTCATAAATTCTTCTTTAAAGATTATTGAAAGTTTAGAAGATATAATGAAATAATCATAGCTCAGTAGATGAAATCACCACAAAACAGGTAAGAGTTAGACTTATATTTAGTTAGTTGTAGTGCATACTTCCACAGAAAGCTCTTTATGTAAGTCTAATAATGGTTGGAGATGGCTTGAATGATGATGTCAAAATGTTGTACATTTGCTGTTATGTTAAAGTTATATTAAAATTTCTCTTCATTAACCATTCAAGCCTTCTCCAACCATTATTAGTCACAAAGTGGGTTCCTCGTCATCGAATTCATGTAAGTCTGTTGTTGTTTGTGATGGGAGTGTAACTTAAAGTTAAATCATAATGTAATTGGTGCAACATAAGCAAAAACATATCTTTCATTTTGGACATTAAATAATTAAGTGATAACTTACTGCATTTAACATTATTATGAGTTTGTCCAGTTTCTTTTTCCATTGGTAAACATGTCAAAGGTCACCCAATTTAAAAGGCTTTATGGTATTCTCATGGTAACTAGGATATATCACAAGGTATCAGCACAGTAACCAGAAGTCCTGGATTCTAGTTTTAGAGAGTGATTTTTTTGCATTTTAATACATTACAATGTCTTCATTCCCATTTCCTTCAATGAGTTCAGAGATTTGTGTGTTTGTGTTAAGAACCTATTTAACACTATAAATTATCTTTAACTCTTGGGTATGTACATATTTATTTCTGTCCAGCATACAAGTTGTCATTAGAAACTGGCTATGATGTAAGTATGAATACTTAAAACTGCTGACAATGATGTTAAAAGTTTCATACATGGTACTCATAGATTTGTTTTGTATGTGTGCAGAGCTGTGCTGTATGTGATTTTATTCTCGGGACTAATTTTTTTGTCATTTGAGTGATAAGGTCAGAACTTTATTGAATCAACTAGGAATGAAATATGCAGTGTTGGTCACTTTGTCATTCATTAGTGCAATTTGAGATGGAGATTAGAATTATTTTATATTTATTTAATCTTCTTGTTTCATGAAAATTTGTTAAAATCATAGCTAGAGCATGTACTTCTCTAGATGTTTGTGTCAGCCATAGCTTGGAGACTTTTCCAGCATGATAGTGTGGATTTTGTTTTTGACTTTTTTTATGTTAGCCATAGTTAGAACATTTTTTCCAACATGTTTGTGTTCAATCTTTTTTTGTGATTACTATAGATGGAAACCTTTTGGCTGTATGCCATGATCATCACTGCTAAGTTTAAAGTCTGTCATTTATTCTGTCATTAAGGGATTAATCATATCTGAATGAACTCCAGCAATGCATCACAGTCTAACTGGAGGTCGAGGAGCCATATTTGACCACTTTACTGAGTTTTTCCAACTCAATGCAAATCACAATTTAATGTTAATGCTTTGAACAAATTTTATTCTTAAGTAAACTGAATAGAAAAGATCTATTTGAGCAAGTCATATTAGTTACAATTTATAAACCTCTAGTATTTCCATTCCCTACAGTCTGACCCTCTAGAATTGTCTGTTTTGTTGTTGCTTTAAGATAATTTGTTAGTTGCAAGAATACCTTTGTTTTCATTTTCCAACATATGCTTATGCTGTTCTTTTTCAGGTGGAGGAGCTAGTAGGAGTTGGAAGACTTCTAGTAGTTTATCAGACTCATCTTCCTCCACTGTGGAGGTTCAGTATCTAAAGACACCATGGGGACAATATATAAAAGATGAAAGGTATGTTTGACTTTTTTGTTTTTATACATATAATCCAAATGCTAGACATACCAAATAATAACAGATTAAACTAATCATATGCTGTAAAACTCACTCCTGAAACTATTAGATCAATTATCAAGTAAGCTAGAGCTTGCCCCCCAGTGGCTCAGTGGTAAGCCTGCAGGCTCATTACACTAAAAACTGGGTTTTTATAATGGGTGATTGGCAGAGCACAGATAGCCCATTGTGTATCTTTGTGCTTAACAACAACCAAACCAAGTTTTTGTCATTTTATTGTGTAATCAAGGTAAACAAACCTCCCCACTTGCAACACACATAACAGCAATGTTTGTAACATTATCATAATGAGATTTAATTGTACATGAAGTACTTTGACTCTTAGAGATTATAATGAAGAGATCAATCAAACGATTACCAACAGAGAAAGCTATTTTTAGCAAAATCTATTGCATCAGTAGAGTATTGGACATAAAGTTAAGTATGGTGGTTATGCTTTTGAAGTCCCTAACATACTTTTGGTCTCTCACCCATTATATAGTCATTTTTTAGTTTATACTCTGGGTACTTTGATGTATCTTGAATCCATTGTGATGCTTACAATGCTTTTACATTTAGAGTGGTTCTTGTTACTCCACAAAAAGTGCCCATTGCCATCTTCTCTTCTTTGCCATACTATCGTCGAGTTGTTCATGGAATAGTTCGGTAAGTACAAATAACTTAAATATTACAACACTGTCTTCAGAAAGCCACTCTGTGGGCTTTGTTCTTTGATTATTTTTGTACTATACATTTATATTATATCTTTGTGATAATTAGTTGTACTAAAAACCTCTGAATATTCAAAATTAGTGTAATCTGACTTTAAATTTCTGTGAAGGTTGTGTTTAGCAGGTAAATCATTATTCTGTGTATCAAAATGTCTTTTTCAACAAAGAATCTTCCAGTAAATTCTCTGTTATAAATCCATTTTTACCAGCTGATTTTAAAGTTTCTTACTGTATTATTTATTAAATATGTTTATGGAAGAAATTATTTGATATATTAAAGTCTTTCGAGTTTCATTGTTTTATTAATGTAGATAGCTTTCAAACCATTAGATGGAATTTGCCTTTAATTTGAAAAAGAAGTATGACCATAGACTTACAGCTTCAGAATATATTAGCTAATTAAATATAATGCATTAATTTATCAGAAGGGTACCCGTGCTTTTAATGATAATTTCAGCCAGAAGTTTGAATTTAAAATTATTGTTTGGTTAATACTGTTTGAAAATGTTTATATACATTGTTAAAAAAGATAAACAAATGCATAATTTTTGAAAAATACTGTATCAATAATGTGGAGAATAAAGAAATAGTGAGTGACAAGTCTTGGATACATCAAGTCTCATGGATTCATTATTGATACAGTATTTTTCAAAAATTATTGGAGAATAAAGAAATAGTGAGTGACAAGTCTTGGATACATCAAGTCTCATGGATTCATTATTGATACAGTATTTTTCAAAAATTATTGGAGAATAAAGAAATAGTGAGTGACAAGTCTTGGATACATCAAGTCTCATGGATTGTTGTATTTAAATACTTCACAGTACAACAACAAAACAAATCAACATCACCTATGTTATAGTTATATATTGGACTAATAACAAAGTATATATGAATGCAGTAGTTTCTCTTTGAGTATCACACATTCCTTAAAATTTATCAAGAAGTTTTCTATTTAAATTAGTTACTATTATTACCTTGTTTTTCATTTAAACATTTTGTTGTGGAATTTAGTTCAGATTACATGTATCCATGTATAAGATGTGAGTTTGGGTTACTGAACATCATTTTGTTCTCTTTTACAACCAACGTAAGTTTTGATAAAAAATAATTGCTTTTTAAACTGTTTCAAAGTTGTTTTTTCATTAAAGTGTTTGAGTATTTTATTAAGATTTAACTAAATAAAAAAACTTAGTAAATATGTTATTGAAGCAACATGCTTGAAGTAATAAGCTACACCAATCAGGAATGTTCAATATCCTGTAATGTTGGATCAAACCTTAACAAAGAGATATACTTGTTGGTTATCATTTAAGAAGTGGCATCATTAAATTCTGTTTATTCAATATAGGCTTAAGGTTTTGCACTTCTTGAACTCTCTCAAATTTACATAACACAATGTTTAGGGACAACAAGGGACCTATTGGTCCATCTTGACTACCCTATCCTCTAAAGTAAACTATTATAAGTTAAAAAAATATTTAAGCCAGCCCTTATCATTCATATAGTTATCAAGCTTTCACTTAAATTTACTGCCTCCACAACATCCAAAGGCAACCCATTCCAGAGGCCAACCACCCTGTTAGAAAAATAAAACTACCTCAGCTGAAGATGATTCCTAATTTGCCAAAATTTATATTTTTGTCCCCTAGGCCTACTATTCTTGCCATTAAGTTTGAAAAAAGTTGATGTATCAACACTATCAATTCTCTTCACAATCTTAAATACCTCAATCAGATACCCTCTAACAATTTCAGAGATATTAACCTCTCCTCATATGAGAACCCCTCCATCCCAGGCACCATTCTAGTAGCCCTTCTCTGAACCCTTTCCAATAATTCAATATCATTCCTAAGATAAGAAGCCCAAGACTGACAAACAATACTTTAAAAGTGGCTTAACCAGTGACCTATAAAATGAAATTTTAACCTCTTTAGACTTGTATTCAGTATTTCTATAGGTAT